>NC_138777.1:207581939-207669439 GCF_965119305.1 Pelophylax lessonae | reverse complement strand
CATGTCCGCAGCCCTGCATTCTCCTGTACCATGCCCACAGCCCTGCATTCTCCTGTACCATGCCCGCAGCCCTGCATTCTCCTGTACCATGTCCGCAGCCCTGCATTCTCCTGTACCATGCCCACAGCCCTGCTTTCTCCTGTACCATGCCCGCAGCCCTGCATTATGCTGTACCATGCCCACAGCCCTGCATTCTCCTGTACCATGTCCACAGCCCTGCATTCTCCTGTACCATGACCGCAGCACTGCATTCTCCTGTACCATGCCCACAGCCCTGCATTCTCCTGTACCATGCCCACAGCCCTGCATTCTCCTGTACCATGCCCGCAGCACTGCATTCTCCTGTACCATGCCCACAGCCCTGCATTCTCCTGTACCATGCCCACAGCCCCTGTTTTGGATCTCATGGTGGTCAAGTTGGGTCCAGTAACTGCTGCATTTCCCACCCAAGGCTTATACTTGAGTCAATCATTTTTCCTATTTTTTGGTGGTAAAATTAGGGGCCTCGGCTTATATTTGGGTCGGCTTATACTCGAGTATATACGGTAACTGAAAACATATATGTGAAAATCGATCAATCGTGATGTACAGTACCGATGGCCTATCTCATTTCTTGAGACCCAAAAATGTCAGGACAGTACAAATACACCAGAAATTACCCCTTTTAGGAATGTAGACAGTTCAAGGTATTTAGTAAGAGGCATGGCGAGGTTTTTGAAGTTGTCATTTTTTTGTCATTATGTTTTGGAAAATTAAGAAATGAAAAAAAAATGTATTTTCCATATTGTCCCCAGTATAGTACAGCGTCATCATATAACTGGTGTGGCAGAGATCAGGGACACTGACTGGTGACAGTACAAAAAATATATATATTTTTTAAATTAAAAAAAAAAAATGTTAACATTTTTTTTTTAACACACTTTGACCAGAGCAATATAATGTTAACCACTTCCCGCCTGCCCTATAGGCAAATGATGGCGGGAAGGTGGTTACATTATCCTGACCGGCAGAGCAGCGATCGGTGATGCGGTGTGTCACTCCGCACAGCTGGTCACATAGTAAAAAGGAAGTGCCGTTGATCGGCTTTCCTCAGTTCGTGCCTTACAGGCACGAGTAGAGGAGAGCCGATCTGCGGCTCTCCTGACAGGGGGGGGGGGGGGTCTGCAATGGTAATCAGAGCATCGATTACCAGTGCAGACCCTTGGAGGGTGGTGCCACTAGAACCACCAGGGATGCCCACCGATGACCCCAGGGATGCCCACCATGGCCACCAGGGATGGCAATCAGGGCCCAGGGAGCCTGCCAGTGCCCTCCCCATCAGTGCTGCCCACCAGTTCCCTCCCCATCAGTGCTGTCCACCAGTGCCCATCATTTCCATCTATCAGTGCCGCTCACCAGTGCCGCCTATCAATGCCGCCTATCAGTGCCCATCAGTGCCGCCTATCAGTGCCCACCAATGCTGCATATCAGTGTTACCTATCAGTGCCCATCAGTGCTGCATATCAGTGCTGCCTATCAGTGGCGCATATCAGTGTTACCTATCAGTGCCCATCAGTGCTGCATATCAGTGCTGCCTATCAGTGCCGCATATTAGTGCCACTCCATCAGTGCCACCCCATCAGTGCCTCCTCATAAGTGCCTGTCAGTGTGGCCTCATCAATGCTCATCAGTGCAGGAAAAAACATATCTATTTACAAAATGTTATAACATAATCAAAAAAACTTTTTTTTTTTTTTCAAACTTTTCGGTCTTTTTTTATTTGTTCAGCAAAAAAGAAAAAACCTTGCGGTGATCAAATACCACCAAAAGAAAGCTCTATTTGTGGGGAAAAAAATGACATAAATGTTGTTTAGGTACAGTGTTGCATGACTGCGCAATTATCATTCAAAATGCAACAGCGCTAAAAGCTATAAATTGGCCTGGGCGGGAAGGGGGAAATGTGCCCGGTATTGAAGTGGTTAACATAGTAACATTGTACTACTCTGAGGAAGTGATCAGTATTTATTTTACACATTATGTTTGCTTATAGCAATTAATTTCACTGAATGAAATCGATTAATCCAGTTTGTTTTGTTGTGATTGGCTGTGAATGGCCACAGCTGATCACATGGCACAGTGATTGGCCCAGTTTGTACCATGTGATCACTGTGACCAATCACAGCTAGCAACACAATTGTACACAATGGACAATTTGAAATGGAGCCATTCATTGTTTAGAACTGTCATTTGACTTGCTGTGATTGGTTACTGTGGTCACATGGTACCGGCAGTTGGCTGTATACCATGGACACAGCCGGTGACAGATCGCGCTGCAGCGCAGCTTCATCTGGGAGGACATCCTATGGAGTCCACCCGGAGAGATGAGAGGCCTGTCCTGGCATCATCTTACCATCGCCTGGGCGGGAACATGTTAAACAGTTTTACAGGTCATCAGTTTAGATTTAACTGTGAAGGATAGCCCTAGAAATGATTGCTTTCACTCCAACATTCGCAGCGACACCTCACATGTGTGATGTGATCACTGCTTACATATGCATGCCGGACCTACATGAGCATTTACATTTCCGCGTGCAGGCAACGGGGTGCTTTTACATTTTTTTTTTTTTACTATTTTTATTTATTTTATACAATTCTCTATTTTTTTTTTTATACCAATTTTTTTTTTTTTTTAGAAGCCCCCTATGTGACAGCATAGTAAGATGTGTATCAATAGCTGCATCCCCATCTACCCTAACCGAGAAATGACAGTTGTGACCCCCAAAATTACATAATGCACATCACTTCTGGGGACATTAGTCACAGAAGGGATCAGGGAATAGATGTTTGCCAACTTGGGAACGAGGCACACTTATTAGCAAAAGTATGTAGGCATTGGACACACCCCCTGCCACGCCCCCAAACCGCTTGCCGGCCGACCGTCCACCAGCCGTAAATATGCTGCGGCAGGCTGGCTCGGCTGTGTGAATTGGCGTACCTATATTAACCAGCGGAGAAGCTGATTCACGGGGCCGGCGGCCGTGATTGCCGCCGGGCACCCGCGATTGCTCCCTTTGGAGAGAGAACAGCGGTCTGCTGTTGTAAACACAGCAGACCATTGGTCTCTCAGGAATCAATACAGAGCTTCTGTGTTCCTCCTATTTAGGATCACAGGTCTCTGTGTTGATTCCACAAGCCCATCCCCCTCACAGTTAGGAAACACCCCCTAGGCATACATTTAACTCTTTGATTGCCCCTGGGTTAACCCCTTCCCTGCCAGTGTCATTATTACAGTAACAGTGCATAGTTTTAGTACTGATTACTGTAGTAATGTCACTGGTTCCCCCCCCCCCCCCCCCAAAAAATGTCAGTTAGGGGTCCGATCTGTCCGCCGCAATGTCGCAGTCCCGCTAAAAATTGCTGATCACTGCCATTACTAGTAAAAAATAAATAAATAAATAAAAATGACATAAATCTTTCCCCTAGTTTGTAGACGTGATAACTTTTGGGCAAACCAATCAAAATACATTCATTGGGATTTTTTTTATGACAGTGGATAAAAGCAAAGGTTAAGTACCCTAGGATAAGGGAGATACCGGATTAGTAAATATGCCAGTCCCGGTTAGAAGCACCGACTCACCAATTTAAGTGACATCTAACCCTTCAACTCCTGAACACAACAAGCAATATGTGGGAAACAGAGAGGAAAGACAAAAGGTGTTCGATAAAGGAGGAGAGGAATAGAGCAACGTGGTTTTCTTCTTAAAAAGTTTAATATATATCTAAAATGAAACACAAATCTCATTGCAAAACAAAACTGACCACACTACACATACATTAAAAAATTACAACGTTGCCAAAGGATGCACATCCGGGTCCACACTCAAACCACATGAATGAACATGTTAATATAATTGCACAAAGGTAGTATGGCACGATAACAGGCAGTGGTGAGGTTAAGGAAATCGCAGTGTGGAAATCCCTGCAGGGTGATACCTTCACACTACGAACATCTATTCTCACAGATCTGTCTGTAATCAACCTGGAACGACTTAAATCACTGGTATATGTGTAACGGTGAAATTTAGGAAACCACAATCAAGTCAATTTTAGCACCAGCTATACTTATTATAGTGGACATCTAATATCACATTTTCACCCAATATTCACCAGGAATACATTCAAGGAAAAGGAAGAAGGGATCCGAGGGTAGAGTCATCGTTGACTAAGTAAAGCGAAGGTATCTGGGTAAGATTACACCAGTAGAGAAGTACTTGTGCATTGAAGTCCGGTGGGAGACCATGGGTGATCCAAGGCCTCCACAAGGCCTCATATTTACTTAAGGTGTCGTTGTCTAAAGCTGGATACACACTATCCAACTTTTGTGGTTAGATATCCTTCAGATTTACCTTTTCTATGTAGTACAAGGGCCTGCCAGATTGCATACAAATTGAAAGTGTTTAGGTTTGACCTCATATTATATGGTTTTGGTAAGTCTAAGGGAAAAAGTCTTCAGAAAATCTTATAGTGTGTATGGTCCATTAGGCTTCCATCTTGTAATAGTGTGCAATTTATCCGTTGCTTAGTTTTTATAAAGTTTATGGAGGCTGATTTCCAGGCCTTGGCTATAGTTTGCCTCGCGGCTGTAAAGAGCCGAGTGAGAAGCTCAAATTGCTTGTGGGAGAGGAGATTAGGCTTTAGGTTTATAAGCGACTATAGCCATTATATCCAGAGCCTGTAAAAAAATGTTAAAGTGTAACCTTTGGAGATGGGGGTTCTGAGTAATTTTCTAGCCAAGAAACTCAGATTTGTACATGTAGGAGAGGCAGGGGCGGGCTGGGCCGGGGGGCAAGGTGGCAATTTCCCCCCGGGCCGATCTGATCCCCCTCAGAAAAGGCCGCTCAGTATCTTGGGTCAGTCGTAGTCGGTACTCGAATGCATTGAATTGAAAATGGGAGGCGCTCAGGCACTTACACAGTCACACGCTGACACTGTCTGTCACTTCCTGGAAGTTCCTGCTGGCCGCGGCCTGGCGACTGCCCTGCCCTGGAGACCTGGTTGCTAGATCACCGCTTAGCGTCTAGCAACCAGTGACGTCACGGTCTCCAGAGCAGAGAGGAGGACCCATCATGCAAAACGCCGCCGCCGCAGTCAGCCGTCCTCCGCGCTGATTACTGGCCCCAGCCGCTCGGCCCCACCCACCTCCGGCTCCTCCCTCCGTCCATCAACGTGGGGCCGATGCAGAAGAGAGGGCTGGCCTGGCCTGGTAAACTTACGGCGGCAATCCAGATTTAAAGTGAAGTTACCTGCTGGCTGCTGCGGTGGACAGTGTCTGTGAGGACGTGGTCGGGACTCGGAGAAGAATTTCCAGTGAGTGACAAAAAAAAAAAGTGACATGCGTGGACAACATGTGGAGCATTTTTCCCCTGGCACTGTATACAGCATGTATATTGATGTCTAGCTGTTCCTGGCACTATATACCTGTCTCATACCTGTATTATACAGGTATGAGACAAGTATTTAGAGCCAGGAGCAGCTAGACATCAATATACATGCTGTATACAGGCCAGTTAAAGAGGTTGTAAACCCCTTTTTTTTTTTTTCTTTTTGACCCTGCAAGAGAAAGACATAATGAGCTAGTATGCATCGCATACTAGCTCATTATGAAATACTTACCTTAGAACGAGCCCCCGCCGTGCCGCCCGCTTAGCTGGATGACGGGTGACATGTCCAGTCGCCCGTCTTCCGGGATCGCGGCATCCGGCCATCTGATTGGCGGGAGCCGCGGGAGCCGACGGTCACGCCACCGGACTCTGAAGGAACGGCACGAGTACTGTAAATATCTCCTAAACATGTACCGTTTAGGAGATATTTACCTGACATGCAGCCAGCGACGTCACTGGCGCATGCGCTCTGAAGGAACGGGCGCTCGTGCCGTTCCTTCAGAGTCCGGTGCCGTGACCGTCGGCTCCCGCGGCTCCGGCCAATCAGATAGCCGGATGCCGCGATCCCGGAAGACGGGTGACTGGACATGTCGCCCGTCATACAGGTAAGCGGGCAGCATGGCGGGGGCTCGTTCTAAGGTAAGTATTTCATAATGAGCTAGTATGCAATGCATACTAGCACATTATGGGTTTCTCTTTCAGGTTGCAGCAAAAAAAAAAAAAATAGTTTCATGGGTTTACAACCTCTTTAAAGGTATTGGGTCCCTGAGGTCCCCTAGGGCTCCCCCTTGTGTCATGGGAGCGTAAGCTGGCCTCAAAGGAGGAGGTCACATGTGTGGATCTCAGCCAGGGTTCATGCTGGGACTTGCAGTCCTTTGCTTTTGGGGATGTAATCCCCCCAAAAGTGAAGGACTACAGGTCCTAGCATAAGCCCCTCAGAGCTCAGCATGTGTCACCCACCCCCGATCCCCCAACTAGTGAAGGACTACAGGACCCACTCATCCAGCTTAACCATTTCCAGACCGCCCACCGCATATATAGTGTGGCAGGGCGGCCTGGCTGTTCAAAATCACATACCGATGCGTGATTTTGTGCATGGGTTCTAGGGGACGCGACACAGCGGGAGCCAATCAGCAGGTCACCTGCGATCATGCAGGAGAATGACAGAACGGCGGTCTGCCTTTGTAAACAAGGCAGACGGCTGTTCTGTCACAGGAAGATGGAGCTGAGCTGAAACACAGATCTTTTTATTTTCTCTAGTACATCCATCCCCCACACAGTAAGAAAGCATTCCCTAGGAGCAAACTTAACCCCTTGATCACCCCTAGTGTTAACCCCTTTACTGCCATTGTCATTTATACAGTAGCAGTGCATTTTTTAGCACTGATCACTGTATTAGTGTCACTGGTCCCCAAAAAGTGTCACTTTGTGTCAGATTTGTCCGTCGCAATGTCGCAGTCCCACTAAAAAGCTGGGCATGGATGGTGAGTTGATTCGGTAGTTCAACGGGCCACTTGACCGGACTTGCCCCCCAGGCTTAAGGCTGCCAGCCCTCCCCTGAGGAGAGGAATGCCGGAATTGGCCCGGTATGGAAGCGGTTAACCCCAAGTGCTTTTCTTTTTTTTACCACTACTATTCCTTTATGATGGCTTTTGGAATTTACAAATGCAACAATATCAAAATTGGATGAAAGTTGTAAGCACTGGCAAACTCTTTCTGAAAGATAAATAGTGTATTTTTATCTACAACTATATAGATCAGACTAAAATGAGGGACAAATGAGGAGGAGAGAGAGACAGAGGGGTTTTCTGATAAAGGTGAACTAAGCCTTTAAAGAGGTTGTAAACTTCAGGAAAAAAAAAGAAATAAATAAAAACCTGAAAGACAAAGGCATAATGAGCTAGTATGCATTGCATTGTACACTAGCTCATTATGAAATACTTACCTTAGAATGAAGCCTCCGCAGTGCCACCCGCTCACCCTAACACAGCAGACATTTTAGACCGTCCTTCATCCTGGTTCGTGTCCTCCGGCCATCTGATTGGCCAGAGGCACAATGACATCACTCCTGCGCATGCGCGTGAAAGCCGCCGTTCACGGCACAGGGCTCTGAAGGAACGGCATGTTCCTTCAGAGCGCATGCGCCGATGATGTCATCGGCTACATGCTATGTAAATATCTCCTAAACGGTGCAAGTTTAGGAGATATTTACAGTACCTGTAGGTAAGTCTTATTAGAGGCTTACCTATAGGCAAAAGTCTATAGGTAGGGTTTACAACCTCTTTAACCACTTGCCGACCGCCGTACGACTATCTACGTCGGCGGTCAGCCCCTCACAGGCAAAGTGACGTAGGGCTACGTCACTAGCTTGTGAGGGTCTAGGGAGCGAGCGCGCGCCCCCGGAGGCGCGCTCCCGCTCCCGAGTGGTCACGGACCCCCCCGCGCGTGTGACCGGCGGACCCGATGTCCGCCGGCCACTCTGCGATCGGCGGGGGAGAGGGAGAAAGTCAGGCAGCTTGTGTAAACAAGCTGCCTGTCATTCTCCTCGCTGTATGAGAGCTGATCATCTGGATCTACTATGTAGATCCGTTGATCACTCTGCATACAGCTGAAGCCCCAGCCAATCACAGTTAGAATCACGCCCCTAGGGACACACACAGCCCCTCCCTCTCAAATAAAGTTAACCCCTTCACTACCAGTGTATTTTTACAGTAACAGTGCATATGTATAGCACTGATTACTGTAGAAATGTCACTGGTAACCCCAAAAGTGTCAAAAATGTCAGTCAAGGGTCCGATCTGTCCGCCGCAATGTCGCAGTACCGCAAAAAAAATCGCAGATCGCCGCCATTACGCGTTAAAAAAAAAAACAACAAAAATGACAAAAATCTTTCCCTTAGTTAGTAAACGCAATAACTTTTGCGCAAACCATTCAAAATACGCTTTTTGCGATTTTTTTTTACCAAACATAGGTAGCATAAAACAAATTGGCCGAAAATTTTAAAAAATTTTGATTTTTACATTTTTTTTTGGGGGGAATTTCATATAAAAAAAAGGGAAAAATATTGCTATTTTTGCAAAATGGACGCTCTTTTTTTGTTTATAGCGCGTGATCAAAAAATCGCACAGGTGATCAAATACCGCCAAAAGAAAGCTCTGTTTGTGGGAAAAAAAGGACGCCAAATTTGTTTAGGTACAGCGTCGCACGACCGCGCAATTCTCCGTTAAAGTCACGCAGTGCCGAATCGCAAAATACCCCCTGGACGGAATGGGGGTAAAATCTTCCGGGGCTTAAGTGGTTAAGGAAAAAAAAAAAATGTTTTGTTTTTTTACAACCACTTTAATTTTATTGGCTTAATAAAGGTATTTCCATTTTTGACCTGAAGGTGGCAGCAGGATAATTAAAAATGTCTTCACTCCTCTATTACTCTCTACACCGGCCTCTCAATCTAAATAGCACGAAGGAAGGATACCTTGACATAACATTCAGGTTTCAGAGAACCCCTGCTAATAATTACAGGACATTAATGTGAACATTGAGCCCACATTCACACCGAGGGCAGGTTTGAAATCAGCTGAACTCATATGATTTCAAACCGGCATTTAGGTCCGACTTCGGGGGCGATTTAACAGACATCTGTGCGGGTTCATGCACAGATGTCTATTGAAATCACCCCCAAAGTCGCCAAAAGTAGTACATGTACTACTATTGGGAATTCGTCCGGCGCCCCAAAGTGACAAGTTACTACAATGACAGAACAATCGTTTTTATATTTGGCATGTTCACCCTACAACACTGAGTTTATAAGCGTGCATCCAAATGCATGTAAACGTGGAACAGGAATTAAAGCAGTATTAAACCCTTTCGTACCATAGAGATTACACTAAAGGCCTACAAATACCTGATACACGGCTTTTCTGTAAAACTTTGGTCAAAGAGTGGTATTAATTTCCTTTCTGAAGATAGAGGGCCGGAGGGGAATAATTTATTAGCATATAGACTGCTACAGATCTCCCATTAACATAGTACTAACCATGTGGGCAGGCTTAAAATACCCCAAAAAATTTGGAATGTTATTATGAACAACAATCTCCTTCACATCAAGGAGATCTCTTTTTTCTATAAGTATTGTAATTACTACCCAACATCCATTAAATTAGCACCCATGGTAAAATGGGAGGCAGCTCTAAACCAAACATTTACTCTAAAACAATGGCAATAACCAATTGTGGTTACTCGTAGAGAATCATCTTGCATTGACCATTGGGAAAATGCAGAGAAAGTGCTCCATTGTTGGTATCTGACTCCCATGAGATTTCACAAATTTTATCCAGACACTTCAGATCTATGTTGGAGGGAATGCCATCAAAGAGGCAATCTACTTCATACTTTCTGGAGGTGTCCTAAACGTGCTCATTTTTGGAATGGAATACTTCAAATTATAATGGATCAAACAGGAATACTCAATCCCATTACTCCTTCCCTTGCATTACCTAATTTGGGTGTGGAAATGTATCCACCAACAGTAAGGACTGAGTGGTCAGAAAAAAAGGGACGGAGAGCTGAAGTTTCTTTCTGCAGAGCTCAGTGAGGAGAGCTCTGAGAGCTGATTGGATGGAAGGGACATATCCCCCTTCATACAGCACACAGGACCAGAGCTGAGGCTGTCAATCAACTGGGGGTCCCTCCCCTGTCACCTTATTTCTTTTGGTGTCAGGAAAAGTGAGTCATTCTGTTAGCAGAGGTACGAAGCAGCAGACAGAAATGACACTTAGTGCTCTTAATCAAGACAAGTGCACACTGTAGGGATAAACTTTGTTCATATTTTGCATTTGAGGTTTACAACCACTTTAAGTCAGAGGAAATACCCATGAAGTAGAGTCCTTGATGGGAAGAGCACAGAGGACAGAAGCATGATGTAAGTTCTGAGATGGGCGCAGGGCAGTTTGGGGAGAAGTATGTAGGATGCTGCAGAGTATTTGCAACTGTGTTGCATGCCCTATCCTCCTTGGGAAAGCAGAAAATTCCCTTTGTCCCTTAACCCATTGTACAATACCGAAAGCTACTGGGACTAGAGAGGTGTTCCCCTTCTTATGTGAACTATATAAAGGGGAGCTATAGAGGCCTGGCCGACCAACCCTAATATATCTGAACTTTCTGGAAAGCCCTTGGGGCAGCTGCAAGTCTAATGTATCCCAGTTTAGAGCCTGACTTTAAAATGTAGGTTCACCTACATCAAGATTTTTCAAAAATCCCCCTATGCAATTCCATTTCTACTTAATAGTACATACCAGCGCTCCTCCTGTTGCAAATGCTGCGTCTCCTCATTACACATGTAGTTGTGGGATGGGGGGGGGGCTCCCCACAGAAAATGCTGGCCCCTCAATCCCCCTCTGTTCTGCCATTTGAAGAATGGGCTGGTGATTATAACTGTGTGTCCCCTAGTTCCCAGTCTGGGTTATTCAAGCTGCACATGTGCAAAGAGTGCACTCTCCTTCTCCAGCTGAGCTCAGTAGCAGCCGCTCTTTGCCATTCAAACTGTGCATGTTGTAAGGGGGGATGGGTGCGCTGATAGTGTGTTGAAGCTGCTCCCGGTATTCAGTGCTTTTGAATATAGATAAATGTATATGTGGTGTGGGGTGCGCTAAACAACAAATAAATAATGAATATATAACATATATCTATGTGTGAACCAAATCAACAAAAGTAAATATATATAACATATATCAATCTGTGAAGCCAATTAATAATGCAAATCAATTGGTGCATAAACATAAAAATTCATAAGTGTCCATAAATATTTTGCAGGTGAGTAGAATTGTATTCTATCCGAATAATACGTGTATCCACCACCGAGTGA
The DNA here is from genome assembly GCF_965119305.1 of Pelophylax lessonae. Taxonomy (NCBI): domain Eukaryota; kingdom Metazoa; phylum Chordata; class Amphibia; order Anura; family Ranidae; genus Pelophylax; species Pelophylax lessonae. Next base: position 207,658,159 of record NC_138777.1, on the reverse strand, counting down.
AATTCATCCTTACCAAACGGAAATAAATAAGGTGCAACTATATTTTCTTGTGCTGAAAAAATATCCAATCTCCTTGTGAACAAACACCACGTGTAAATCACCAAGAATTAGCCTCTTACCAGATGGTAATAGGTATGCACTTGTTCAGTGAAACCACCGCCTTGCTTCCTCTTTAAAATCCTGAAGTGGGATGTAGAACCGCTCTACCTTTCTTTCTCCACTAGATGGCAACGAGTACCAGCAAGAAACACAGCCTCATCCTTCTTTACAAGCTCACAAAACCACCGTGTATTAAAGGAAAAAAAAAGGGCTAATAGTGTATTACCCTTGAGATTTATTCAAAAAACAGTTGATAATGCACTTACAATTAGATGTCTTGTATTCAGCATAAACATAGGCATACGAATTCCTGCAAAGGCTTGCGGCCGGCTGCAGCACGGACCGCAAGTTGTGTGTGACGTGTGCGCCTCCTAATCTGACCGGTTTCTTCCCATAGGACTTCTACTGAGACAGGAGTACTGGCGCATCGTCACTTCCGCTTTATTTATACAGGTGGAAGCAGATTGTCTAACTTCCGGTGTCTGCAGAGCAGGTAGTATAAAACATTGATCCATAGCACATCCTGGTGACACAGGAAGTAAACACTTCACTTCCTGTCTGCACAGGAAGCAAACACTTTACTTCCTGTCTGCAGAGCAAGTGTCTGCAGAGCAGGTATGCTTTGGAACTTCTGGCTGATAGCAATTTAAGGCAAATTACTTAAATATGGGTAACTTTCCTTGTGTTAAAAGGAATGTATAAAAACATACTTTATTATTTGTTAAAAACAAATGTATAAAAACATCGATCTATGGCACATCCTGGTGACACCGGAAGTAAACACTTTCCTTCCTGTCCTACAACACACTGCTTTAGGAGCGTAGTGGGAAAGGGGTGACACCGGAAATATGTGTATAATAAAATGTATTGAACTATATTAAACCATATGCTCCAATACAAATTTAAAATAAATGTTAAAAGATAACTAAAATATAAAACCTGCCAAAATATATGTGGGGATCAACAGTTATTAATGTGTGCGTTTATGTCCCACTCTATGTTGAGTCCCCGGGGTCTGGAGCAGCCGAGCTCATATATCCAGAAGGTTTCCCTCCTGGATATAGACCTCCTCAGATTGCTCCCCCTCCAGTGTGGTGTATATTTCTCAATAACGATGATTTTTAACCTCTTGGGATTTTTTCTGTGACATTGGGCGAAGTGTTGGGATACACTATGCCCAGGAAAAGCTTTGTGTATGTTGGTCAGATGTTCTCCAATACGTATGGCGGCAGTACGTATGGTTCTTCCAACATACTGGTAATTGCACTCACACTGTAAAAGGTATACAACCCCTTTCGTATGGCAGGAAATAAAATTTCTAATGGGGTACTCTTTACCTGTCACAGTTGAATGAAATTTATTAGTCCTGATAGTTTGAGCTTCTTTACACACTCTGCAACTCCTGCAGGGAAAGAAGCCCTTCATATCAGGAAAAAATTTTGGGATGGTAGGAGGATCAATGGGATTGGGGGCTACCAGATCTCGTAAGTTCTGTGCCTTCCTGTAAATGATAGGTGGAACTTCTGGTAGCATGGGTCCTAAAATTTTATCTTTCTGTAGGACTCCCCAGTGTTTCCGGAATACATGATTTAGCCACTTGTAGTTTTGTGAGAATCTCGTAATGAAAGCAAATTCAAACTTGGAACTGGTTTTTCCTGGGTTCTGAACTTTCTTAGGTTGTATCAAACTTCTTTGCTCAACTAACTCCAGGGTCTGAATTTCTTTCTCTAGCACTTCTGGTTTGTAGCCTTTTTCCAGAAATTTTTCTTTCAGGACCATAGCTTGTTTCCGGAATACTTGGCTGTCGGTACAATTCCTTCTGACTCTTCTGAATTGTGATTTGGGTACAGATCTGAGCCAGGCTGGATGGTGACAGCTGTCCAGGGCTATAAAGCCGTTCCTATCAGTCGGCTTATAATAGGTATGGGTGGAAAAACTGGAACCTACCCTGGATATGACTAGGTCCAAGAAGTTCACTGAGGTCTTGCTAAATTCATAAGAAAACCTGATCCCCCAATTATTACAATTCAGATCTCTCATGAACCTTCTCAGTGAATCTTCTTCTCCCTGCCATATTAACAGCGTGTCATCTATGTACCTTCTCCACATAACCAGTTGCCTGGGTCTGTTGGAATAAATGTTTCTATCTTCCCACAGTGCCATAAATAAATTGGCTAAGCTGGGGGCAAACTTGGCCCCCATAGCTACGCCCATTTTCTGTAGGTAGAACTTTTCGCCATAATAGAAATAGTTGTGCTCCATGCCGAAAATGAGTAGATCCAGGATGAACTTCTTCTGGTCCATCGGTATTTCATAATCAGTGTCCAAGAAAGTGCATACCGCTTCATATCCTATCTGGTGGGGTATCACGGTATATAAAGACGTCACGTCTGCCGTGACCAGCAGTACGTCTCCCTCCACCTCTAATTGTGTCACTTCCTGGATACATTGTGCCGTATCTTTAAGATATGAAGGGGTTTCTTGGACCAGGGGTTGCAGAAAGTGGTCCACATACCTTCCAATCCTGGAGGTAACGGAATCGATTCCGCTCACTATGGGCCTCCCAGGTGGTCTAGTGAGGCTTTTATGTACTTTGGGAAGATAATATATGGTCGGAATCCTGGGAGCCAAAGGTACCAAGAATTCCTTCTCTTTTTTGTTTATAATACCTTCCTCGTAACCTTTAGTCACTATTTTCTCCAACTGTTTCTTATATTTGAAGGTGGGGTCTTTTTTCAAAACTTCATAGGTGCCATTATCAGATAACAACCTCTCCATTTCTTCAGTGTATTGTTCCTTATTGAGAAGAACGATACCCCCACCTTTATCCGCCGGTCTTATCACGAGGTTTTTATTCTCGCAAAGGGATTTCACACCTTTTTTCAGATCTCTCTGCGGTTGTGATTTAAATTCCTTCTCTTCCAATTCCTTTAAAACTAGGTCCTTAAAAATGGTCACATGGTGACTCTGTACTCCTTGGGGGTTAAATAAGGAAGCATTCCTAAGACCTGTTGGAATGGAAGTGGTGGATGTATAAGAAACATGGTTTCTTTCATAAGCATTGGACAAAAAGTGCCGCTTGACATTCAATTTTCTCACATACTTGTGGATGTCAATAAAGGTTTCGAATTTATTCAATTGTTTTTTTGGAGCGTACTTGAGCCCTTTATTGAGGGTATGCTTTTCGGAGTTCGTCAATGTGATCCCACTGAGATAAAAAATTCCATTGGTTTCTACATTGAGCTTCCGATTGGATCCCCCTCTACAGCCCCTTTTCACTTTTTTCGGTTCCCTTTTTTGGGACCCTGGCCTAAAAAATTTTTCTTTTTGGCACTGATTGGAGTCTTCTGTGGAGGTGTTTCTCTCCGATCGTTTCTCTCCTCGTATCTCTCATGTCTAAGAGGCTCATACCTGTTATGAGAACCAGTAGGATAAGGTCTAGGTGTATGTGGAGTGTCCAAGTAGTTTCCCATGTAATCTACTTGCACTCTTCTTGGAGATCTCGATCTGGAACGTCTCCAAGTCCTTTCAAATGAAGGATGACGATTTCTTTGATCCCTTGATCTTGAACGTCTCCGCGTCCTATCAGATGAGGGATGACGATATTCGTATTCCCTCCTATAATCTTGTACTTTAGGACGTCCTTTTTCATTATCACCTTTCCCTTTATTTTTACTTTTTTTCTGGTTATTAGATACATTTTCTTTCAAAGGCTTGAGCTTTATATTCTCTTTCGGCTTTTCTTGAGAATTCTCACTTCTTTTAACTGGCCTACTAGGTTCTCTAGAAGTAGAGGCTGTAGCTTCTGCTTCACTGGCTCCTTCCTCCATAGGGGCCAGTTCACCATTAAGGATCTCTCCTCCTTCTAGAGCATTTTGCCATTTAAATACTCTAGAGGTTTTATAGTCCTCAAGATCTCTAAAGAACTTTTTCCTCTTCTTGATCTTTTGTTCTTCTTCCTCCATCGCCATAATTTCTCTCAACTCGTGATTGTAAATTTTATACGCCTCCTCCTGCATGGAGGGCAATAATTTTTCTTTTATTTCCAAAATCTCCTTATTTAATTTCAGTACTTTTTTTCTCTTCTTGTCTATTAACATTTATTTTATCTATCTTTTAACATTTATTTTAAATTTGTATTGGAGCATATGGTTTAATATAGTTCAATACATTTTATTATACACATATTTCCGGTGTCACCCCTTTCCCACTACGCTCCTAAAGCAGTGTGTTGTAGGACAGGAAGGAAAGTGTTTACTTCCGGTGTCACCAGGATGTGCCATAGATCGATGTTTTTATACATTTGTTTTTAACAAATAATAAAGTATGTTTTTATACATTCCTTTTAACACAAGGAAAGTTACCCATATTTAAGTAATTTGCCTTAAATTGCTATCAGCCAGAAGTTCCAAAGCATACCTGCTCTGCAGACACTTGCTCTGCAGACAGGAAGTAAAGTGTTTGCTTCCTGTGCAGACAGGAAGTGAAGTGTTTACTTCCTGTGTCACCAGGATGTGCTATGGATCAATGTTTTATACTACCTGCTCTGCAGACACCGGAAGTTAGACAATCTGCTTCCACCTGTATAAATAAAGCGGAAGTGACGATGCGCCAGTACTCCTGTCTCAGTAGAAGTCCTATGGGAAGAAACCGGTCAGATTAGGAGGCGCACACGTCACACACAACTTGCGGTCCGTGCTGCAGCCGGCCGCAAGCCTTTGCAGGAATTCGTATGCCTATGTTTATGCTGAATACAAGACATCTAATTGTAAGTGCATTATCAACTGTTTTTTGAATAAATCTCAAGGGTAATACACTATTAGCCCTTTTTTTTCCTTTAATACACGGTGGTTTTGTGAGCTTGTAAAGAAGGATGAGGCTGTGTTTCTTGCTGGTACTCGTTGCCATCTAGTGGAGAAAGAAAGGTAGAGCGGTTCTACATCCCACTTCAGGATTTTAAAGAGGAAGCAAGGCGGTGGTTTCACTGAACAAGTGCATACCTATTACCATCTGGTAAGAGGCTAATTCTTGGTGATTTACACGTGGTGTTTGTTCACAAGGAGATTGGATATTTTTTCAGCACAAGAAAATATAGTTGCACCTTATTTATTTCCGTTTGGTAAGGATGAATTTCACTCGGTGGTGGATACACGTATTATTCGGATAGAATACAATTCTACTCACCTGCAAAATATTTATGGACACTTATGAATTTTTATGTTTATGCACCAATTTATTTGCATTATTAATTGGCTTCACAGATTGATATATGTTATATATATTTACTTTTGTTGATTTGGTTCACACATAGATATATGTTATATATTCATTATTTATTTGTTGTTTAGCGCACCCCACACCACATATACATTTATCTATATTCAAAAGCACTGAATACCGGGAGCAGCTTCAACACACTATCAGCGCACCCATCCCCCCTTACAACATTCTTTAATATCTTATTGAGTTGCAGCAGATAGTATAAGATGGATATCTTTGAGTATCATAGCAAGCGCAAACTTGCAATAGAAGAGGTTTTTGATAAAAAACCATCGGAAGTTTCCGATCTAAGAGGTGTATTTATGAGGTTAAAAAATGTGATGGTGGCGGAATTACATGCCTCATGGGATATTGCCTTTTTAGAAAAATACGTGGAAGAAAAAATGGTCCCAAGGAGTCTGAGATGGAATGTCTATCCAGACCAAGGAGACCCGGACCTATTAGAGTGGTCACAATTTTTCAACGGGGCCGGCATGAGCCTCCTAAATTTTTTAATAGACAAGAAGAGAAAAAAAGTACTGAAATTAAATAAGGAGATTTTGGAAATAAAAGAAAAATTATTGCCCTCCATGCAGGAGGAGGCGTATAAAATTTACAATCACGAGTTGAGAGAAATTATGGCGATGGAGGAAGAAGAACAAAAGATCAAGAAGAGGAAAAAGTTCTTTAGAGATCTTGAGGACTATAAAACCTCTAGAGTATTTAAATGGCAAAATGCTCTAGAAGGAGGAGAGATCCTTAATGGTGAACTGGCCCCTATGGAGGAAGGAGCCAGTGAAGCAGAAGCTACAGCCTCTACTTCTAGAGAACCTAGTAGGCCAGTTAAAAGAAGTGAGAATTCTCAAGAAAAGCCGAAAGAGAATATAAAGCTCAAGCCTTTGAAAGAAAATGTATCTAATAACCAGAAAAAAAGTAAAAATAAAGGGAAAGGTGATAATGAAAAAGGACGTCCTAAAGTACAAGATTATAGGAGGGAATACGAATATCGTCATCCCTCATCTGATAGGACGCGGAGACGTTCAAGATCAAGGGATCAAAGAAATCGTCATCCTTCATTTGAAAGGACTTGGAGACGTTCCAGATCGAGATCTCCAAGAAGAGTGCAAGTAGATTACATGGGAAACTACTTGGACACTCCACATACACCTAGACCTTATCCTACTGGTTCTCATAACAGGTATGAGCCTCTTAGACATGAGAGATACGAGGAGAGAAACGATCGGAGAGAAACACCTCCACAGAAGACTCCAATCAGTGCCAAAAAGAAAAATTTTTTAGGCCAGGGTCCCAAAAAAGGGAACCGAAAAAAGTGAAAAGGGGCTGTAGAGGGGGATCCAATCGGAAGCTCAATGTAGAAACCAATGGAATTTTTAATCTCAGTGGGATCACATTGACGAACTCCGAAAAGCATACCCTCAATAAAGGGCTCAAGTACGCTCCAAAAAAACAATTGAATAAATTCGAAACCTTTATTGACATCCACAAGTATGTGAGAAAATTGAATGTCAAGCGGCACTTTTTGTCCAATGCTTATGAAAGAAACCATGTTTCTTATACATCCACCACTTCCATTCCAACAGGTCTTAGGAATGCTTCCTTATTTAACCCCCAAGGAGTACAGAGTCACCATGTGACCATTTTTAAGGACCTAGTTTTAAAGGAATTGGAAGAGAAGGAATTTAAATCACAACCGCAGAGAGATCTGAAAAAAGGTGTGAAATCCCTTTGCGAGAATAAAAACCTCGTGATAAGACCGGCGGATAAAGGTGGGGGTATCGTTCTTCTCAATAAGGAACAATACACTGAAGAAATGGAGAGGTTGTTATCTGATAATGGCACCTATGAAGTTTTGAAAAAAGACCCCACCTTCAAATATAAGAAACAGTTGGAGAAAATAGTGACTAAAGGTTACGAGGAAGGTATTATAAACAAAAAAGAGAAGGAATTCTTGGTACCTTTGGCTCCCAGGATTCCGACCATATATTATCTTCCCAAAGTACATAAAAGCCTCACTAGACCACCTGGGAGGCCCATAGTGAGCGGAATCGATTCCGTTACCTCCAGGATTGGAAGGTATGTGGACCACTTTCTGCAACCCCTGGTCCAAGAAACCCCTTCATATCTTAAAGATACGGCACAATGTATCCAGGAAGTGACACAATTAGAGGTGGAGGGAGACGTACTGCTGGTCACGGCAGACGTGACGTCTTTATATACCGTGATACCCCACCAGATAGGATATGAAGCGGTATGCACTTTCTTGGACACTGATTATGAAATACCGATGGACCAGAAGAAGTTCATCCTGGATCTACTCATTTTCGGCATGGAGCACAACTATTTCTATTATGGCGAAAAGTTCTACCTACAGAAAATGGGCGTAGCTATGGGGGCCAAGTTTGCCCCCAGCTTAGCCAATTTATTTATGGCACTGTGGGAAGATAGAAACATTTATTCCAACAGACCCAGGCAACTGGTTATGTGGAGAAGGTACATAGATGACACGCTGTTAATATGGCAGGGAGAAGAAGATTCACTGAGAAGGTTCATGAGAGATCTGAATTGTAATAATTGGGGGATCAGGTTTTCTTATGAATTTAGCAAGACCTCAGTGAACTTCTTGGACCTAGTCATATCCAGGGTAGGTTCCAGTTTTTCCACCCATACCTATTATAAGCCGACTGATAGGAACGGCTTTATAGCCCTGGACAGCTGTCACCATCCAGCCTGGCTCAGATCTGTACCCAAATCACAATTCAGAAGAGTCAGAAGGAATTGTACCGACAGCCAAGTATTCCGGAAACAAGCTATGGTCCTGAAAGAAAAATTTCTGGAAAAAGGCTACAAACCAGAAGTGCTAGAGAAAGAAATTCAGACCCTGGAGTTAGTTGAGCAAAGAAGTTTGATACAACCTAAGAAAGTTCAGAACCCAGGAAAAACCAGTTCCAAGTTTGAATTTGCTTTCATTACGAGATTCTCACAAAACTACAAGTGGCTAAATCATGTATTCCGGAAACACTGGGGAGTCCTACAGAAAGATAAAATTTTAGGACCCATGCTACCAGAAGTTCCACCTATCATTTACAGGAAGGCACAGAACTTACGAGATCTGGTAGCCCCCAATCCCATTGATCCTCCTACCATCCCAAAATTTTTTCCTGATATGAAGGGCTTCTTTCCCTGCAGGAGTTGCAGAGTGTGTAAAGAAGCTCAAACTATCAGGACTAATAAATTTCATTCAACTGTGACAGGTAAAGAGTACCCCATTAGAAATTTTATTTCCTGCCATACGAAAGGGGTTGTATACCTTTTACAGTGTGAGTGCAATTACCAGTATGTTGGAAGAACCATACGTACTGCCGCCATACGTATTGGAGAACATCTGACCAACATACACAAAGCTTTTCCTGGGCATAGTGTATCCCAACACTTCGCCCAATGTCACAGAAAAAATCCCAAGAGGTTAAAAATCATCGTTATTGAGAAATATACACCACACTGGAGGGGGAGCAATCTGAGGAGGTCTATATCCAGGAGGGAAACCTTCTGGATATATGAGCTCGGCTGCTCCAGACCCCGGGGACTCAACATAGAGTGGGACATAAACGCACACATTAATAACTGTTGATCCCCACATATATTTTGGCAGGTTTTATATTTTAGTTATCTTTTAACATTTATTTTAAATTTGTATTGGAGCATATGGTTTAATATAGTTCAATACATTTTATTATACACATATTTCCGGTGTCACCCCTTTCCCACTACGCTCCTAAAGCAGTGTGTTGTAGGACAGGAAGGAAAGTGTTTACTTCCGGTGTCACCAGGATGTGCCATAGATCGATGTTTTTATACATTTGTTTTTAACAAATAATAAAGTATGTTTTTATACATTCCTTTTAACACAAGGAAAGTTACCCATATTTAAGTAATTTGCCTTAAATTGCTATCAGCCAGAAGTTCCAAAGCATACCTGCTCTGCAGACACTTGCTCTGCAGACAGGAAGTAAAGTGTTTGCTTCCTGTGCAGACAGGAAGTGAAGTGTTTACTTCCTGTGTCACCAGGATGTGCTATGGATCAATGTTTTATACTACCTGCTCTGCAGACACCGGAAGTTAGACAATCTGCTTCCACCTGTATAAATAAAGCGGAAGTGACGATGCGCCAGTACTCCTGTCTCAGTAGAAGTCCTATGGGAAGAAACCGGTCAGATTAGGAGGCGCACACGTCACACACAACTTGCGGTCCGTGCTGCAGCCGGCCGCAAGCCTTTGCAGGAATTCGTATGCCTATGTTTATGCTGAATACAAGACATCTAATTGTAAGTGCATTATCAACTGTTTTTTGAATAAATCTCAAGGGTAATACACTATTAGCCCTTTTTTTTTCCTTTAATACACGGTGGTTTTGTGAGCTTGTAAAGAAGGATGAGGCTGTGTTTCTTGCTGGTACTCGTTGCCATCTAGTGGAGAAAGAAAGGTAGAGCGGTTCTACATCCCACTTCAGGATTTTAAAGAGGAAGCAAGGCGGTGGTTTCACTGAACAAGTGCATACCTATTACCATCTGGTAAGAGGCTAATTCTTGGTGATTTACACGTGGTGTTTGTTCACAAGGAGATTGGATATTTTTTCAGCACAAGAAAATATAGTTGCACCTTATTTATTTCCGTTTGGTAAGGATGAATTTCACTCGGTGGTGGATACACGTATTATTCGGATAGAATACAATTCTACTCACCTGCAAAATATTTATGGACACTTATGAATTTTTATGTTTATGCACCAATTGATTTGCATTATTAATTGGCTTCACAGATTGATATATGTTATATATATTTACTTTTGTTGATTTGGTTCACACATAGATATATGTTATATATTCATTATTTATTTGTTGTTTAGCGCACCCCACACCACATATTCAAACTGTGCATGCCTGAGATCAACCGGAAAAGGAGAGAGTGCATGTGCGCAGTTTGAACAGCCCAGAGAGGCCGGTACTGAAGTCAGCTGGAGGAGGAGAGAGCACATGCATTCAGTTTGATCAGCCCAGAGAGACCACTACTGTGCTCAGCTGAAAAGGAGAGGGAGCACTTGCACAGCTTGAACAGACCATAGAGGCCGCTACTGAGCTCAGCTGGAGAAGGAGAGAGCCCATGTGTGCAGTTTGAACAGCCCAGAGAGCCTGCTACTGGGCTCAGCTGGAGAAGGAGAGAGCACACGTGCACAGTCTGAATGGCCCAGAGAGAGCACTACTGAGCTCAACTGGAGAAGGAGAGAGCGCACGTGCAAAGTTTGAAGGGCCCAGAGAGGCCGCTACTAAGCTCAGCTGGAGAAGGAGAGAGTGCACGTGCAAAGTTTGAATGGCCCAGAGAGGCCGCTACTGAGCTCAGCTGGAGAAGGAGCAAGCACATGCGTCCAGTTTGAACAGCCCACAGAGGCCGCTACTGAGCTCATCTGGAGAAGGAAAAAGAGAGCACATGTGCAAAGTTTGAATGGCCCAGAGAGGCCGCTACTGAGCTCAGCTGGAGAGGGAAGGGGAGAGTACATGTGCGAAGTTTGAACTGCCCAGAGAGGCCACTATTGAGCTTAGCTGGAGAAAGAGAGGGCACATGTGCACAGTTTGAACGGTCCAAAAAGGCCGCTACTGGGCTCAACTGGAGAAGGAGCAAGCGCATGTACGCAGTTTGAACAGCCCAGAGAGGCCACTATTGGGCTCAGCTAGAGAAGGAGAGAGCGCACATGTGCAGTTTGAACGGTCCAGGGAGGCTCCTATTGGGCTGCTCACACATGCTATAGCCTGAAGGGGCTACTAGGGGGCTGACAATAGTAATGTCCAGCCCATCCTCCAAATGGAACGACAGAGGGGGATCGAGAGGCTGGCAATGTGTGTGTGATGGGGGAAATTGCAGCATTAGAAACAGGAGTAGCGCTGGTATGTATTATTCAGAGGATATTGAATTGCATAGCAGGATTTTTTGGAAAGCCTTGGAAAAAGGTGAACTAACACTTTAACAATTTGTCTCATGCTTGCCATAGGCCACCCTACAAAAAATGAAATTATCTTCAGACAATATAAGCCTGTCAGGGGAGACAGAGCAATGCTCTGTAGAAAGGCCAGTAAAAAAAAAATATTTTGAGGCCTTAAAGGGATGCACCATAAAAGAAAAAAACAATTGGAGTTTCTGGAGAGCGAAAGTTCACAGTTTGATAACTTCAGGCAGTGGACGCTACGTCTATTTCTTCTATCTCTCGCTGCCCAGGCAGCAGCTGCTGTAAGAACGGTTGAGGCCGCAGCTGGCTTTTATACTTGACAGCCTGAAAAGGAATTAAGTCCTCTGCGCGGTGCACACACCAACCAACCATAACATTCCTCAACCAGCTCCACTCCGTTCTCCGGCAATATCAGCTCAGACTAATTGGCTCCCGGTACAAGTGTGCGAAATTATGTAAGAGGTGTCAGGGAGAGCACAATAGGCGCTGCGGTTCCAGCCGTATTATCTCCTCCCTGCAGACTTGGGACTCATTTTTTTTTCTGCAAAAACGCAGTATTTATTTCCTCCTCTGCGAACAATAGCCATGCAGATAGGAGTGCAGCAGGAAAAAAAAACATAGCAGTGGGATTAACTGTTGCTACGAAGACGCAATATATCTTAATAGGCCTTTGCATCCTATTCATCTCAGGGAAAAGTCATTAGCACAAGCACTCAAACAAAAAAATAAAATAAACAAATGAAATCAGCATAGTGTACCTATTATCATAAGAAAAAAAAAATCACAAAGGGAAGTCTTCTTGAGTCACGTTCCATTTTGTATCCTGGCGGCACTTACGCAGGGCATTGCATTTTCCCGATAAAAAGGCTGGCCACGCCTGACACTTAGGGGAATCTCTAGAGACCACACTCCAACTTGATGGATTGTAGTCTTGCTTTTCTTGTGAAGTTCTGGATTATTTATTTATTATTTATTTATTTCAGGTACTTATATAGCGCTGTCAATTTATGCAGCGCTTTACATAAACATTGTACATTCACATCAGTCCCTGCCCTCAAGGAGCTTACAATCTAAGGTCCCTAACTCACATACATACACAGTAGGGACAATTTTTTTTTTATACAGGATCCAATTAACCTACCAGCATGTCTTTGGAGTGTGGGAGGAAACCGGAGTACCTGGAGGAAACCCACGCAGGCACAGGGAGAACATGCAAACTCCAGGCAGGTATCGTGGTTGGGATTTGAACCAGTGACCCTCTCGCTGCTTGGTGAAAGTGCTTACCACTACACCACTGTGCCACCCTGGATTAATTTTCTCTTCTTATTGTATGAAACTACGACTATGTTATGTGTGCAATTCCCATACATACATTTTGTATGTTTTGTAATTGTGAACTTGCCGACTCTGTTGCTTATGTTTTAATGACAATAAAGCTTTTATGAAAGAAAAAGGCTAGCCACAGTGCCTAAACAGAATTTGGTGCAAACAAATCCACACTTTGGGTATGTGCGTGTGGGCAGTGTTTGCTAGATCAGTCATCGGCCTTTGATCAATTGCTGCACCCAGGGAACCATAGATTGTAATTTATAATAGCGATTAATGGCCAATGAAAACTCGATGCTCCAAAGCTGTGCAATTGATTCCTGCATGTAAAGCTATTGCATACCTAGCAAAAGTATGTAGGCATGGGACACACACCCTGCCACGCACCCCCTTAAAAAAATGTATTGCATAAACCCACAAGTGCTTTTTTGACACAACTATTCATTTATATTGGCTTTTGGAATTTACAAAATGCAGGAATTTAGAAATTCGATGAAAGGGTTAGCACTGGGAAACACTTTTTGATAGCTAATTAGTGCGTATTATATACAACTATATAGATCAGACTAAAATTAAGGACAAATGAGGAGGAAAGAGGGACAGAGGCACTTTGTTTGGAATGAAAGACAGTCCCTCGAAATCAGGGACAGTTGGGAGCTATGCAATTGCTAGCAAATATTCATGGGCAGGTGCAGTTGGCCTTCCCCCCTGTAGATGGCCTTGTGCCATTATTGCATGGGAAGAGTAGTCTCATAGGGAATTGGTCCTTTAGTGCTTTCATACAGTGTCCTAGCACAAGAATGTACATTGGGCACTGAACTCTCATGAGACTTCGGCAGCCATCTTGGGTGAGGGAACCTTTTAAATATGTGACCCCCACATCATTTTGGCATACTTGGCAATCTGTTTGTAAGGGACAGTGTTTAAAACATGGTCAGGTTCTAAATGAGGGATAACTCAGGGAAGGCTTCTTCTTCACAGTATACACTCTGGTAAGAAACTGGAAGGGTACAGACTGCCAAGCAACGCTGTATCTTGGCCTAGGCCAACAAGGCCCAGGCCTAGGGTGGCACTTTGCAGGGGACAGCACCAAAATAATAATAACAGATTAAGGGGTGGATCTTAAACAGGAAGGGGTGGGAAACAATATGGGGGCGTGCCTGATTTTAGTCTTGCCTAGGGCAGCACAAAACCAAAATACACCACTGCTGCCAAGAGATCTATAGCCTATTCCAATAAAGAATACTACCCCTGGAAATGAATGCTGCCCTCCAGTAATCCCTCCTGTAAGGTATGCATGTCTGTTGGATGCATGTACCAGTGCTGGAAAACAGTTATCCATGCTGTTATTAGACCCTGCCAATTTACATACAGACATCCATACCCTACAAAGAAGACACCTCACAATTATCCTGCGCTTGAAGGTCGACCTCAAAGAGGTTCTACTCTAGGATCTCCGTCCAGGCTAAATTGGATAAATGGTGCCTTGCTGCCCTCACAAGACTAGGGATGTCTGGGTAACTGAAATCGAGAAATAAGAAGGTGCACCAGTCTAGTGCATTAGCCTTAGTATAAAAAAGCTTTTATTGTATAAGAAAGGTACTCACAAACAAGTACTTGATAAGGCATATCACATTGGAGTGGCTGTAGTGCCCACAGTATCACATCATCGAAACTGTGGACTTTTTTATCTACAGTATGATGTGATACTGTGGGCACTACAGCCACACCAATGTGATATGCCTTTATCAACCACTTGTTTGTGAGTACCTTTCTTATACAATAAATGCTTTTTTTATTCGAAGGATAATGCACTAGACTGGTGTGCCCTCTGTTTATTTCTCAATTTCATCCATAACCTACTACTGTGTGCAAGTATTACCTCCCAATACAAGATACCTAAAATAGGGTCCCGCCTACACACATAAGACTTCAAGTTGTATGGATCGTGTAGGGACGGGTTAAAACCCTTGTCAGATTTTTTTTTTTTTTTTGGTACCTGTGTTCCGCTGGGGAGAATTCCCTTCACTTCCTGTCCTTGAGGCACAACAGGAGGTAGAAGGAAATCGCTACAAAGTGGGGGAAAATGGCGTTTTAGGCAGTTGTTACTGGAAGAGGTGTCCACAGTGGAAGATTTACAGCACCTACCGTTCTGGATAAACCCCACATTTTTTGGAACTCCCATTATCTGAATCCCTATAACACATCAACTGAGACAGCTAGTTCTTTTCTCACGGCAGAGGTTATGCTTCAGGAGATTCTAGATACAGCCGAATAGAAATTAATCTTTCCCAAGCACCGATGAAGTCCCCTGAAACATGTTGGATACCATTTATCTTTCTGTTGTCACATTGAGATCAGCAATAAAGGATTTTAAAGATGGAAGTAAGATGCTCTGTTCTTTGATTTCACATGAATCTCTTGAGAGGCCCCTAACACGTGGGGGATACCCCACCTTGTTGTTGAGCTGCCAAGATCAAGCTGAATTACCTGCGTTCATTTCATGGGTGAAAGATCTGAGTCCAGCACCTACTTGTTCTTGAACAACGAACACATGCTAGGGGTTCTAACTAGTGATCGACCGATATAGTTTTCTTATTGCCGATACCGATATTTTGGTCATCGCATATCGGTATCGGCCGATATTGGCCGATATTTTCGTACATTAAAAAAAAAAATGTTTTTATTTATTTATTTATTTATTTTTTGACAGGTACTCTTGTGGAGGGATCTGGGCCCCAAACCCCTCCTCTGCACTTAAAAGCATTGAAAATGCCAATATTGGCTGTTTTGAATGCTGTCATTTTTTTTAATCTGGTGCCGAATACCCAGAAGTGATGTCATGACATCACTTCCGGGTTTTTACATGGAGACCCGATCAGAGCCGAATGCGGCTTTGATCGGGTCTTCTCTTCGGCGGCCGTGCAGGTAGGATGCCTGGGTCTCCCGGCAGGGCCGGTTTTAGACAAAGTGTGGCCCTGGGCAAACCTAAAAGTGGGGCCCCAGGGCCGGACTGGGTATGAAAACCAGCCCTGGAAAAAATGACATACCAGCCCCATAGCATTGCGTCATTATACCAGCGCAACGTCATTTTCAGCGCAACGTCCCTCCCCCTAATACAATGCTGATCCCCCTCCCCCTAATTCAATGCTGATCCCCCCTCCCCCTAATACAATGCTGTTTCCCCCCTATCCCTAATACAATACAGACCCCTTAGTAAGCCTCCCTCCCAGTACAGACCCCTCAGCAAGCCCCCCTCCCAGTACAGACCCCCCAGCAAGCCCCCCTCCCAGTACAGACCCCTCAGCAAGCCCCCTCCCAGTACAGACCCCTCAGCAAGCCCCCCTCCCAGTACAGACCCCCCAGTAAGCCCCCCTCCCAGTACAGACCCCCTACCAGTACAGACCCCCTACCAGTACAGACCCCTCAGTAAGCCCCCCTCCCAGTACAGACCCCTCAGCAAGCCCCCCTCCCAGTACAGACCCCCCAGTAAGCCCCCCTCCCAGTACAGACCCCCTCCCAGTACAGACCCCCTACCAGTACAGACCCCTCAGTAAGCCCCCCTACCAGTACAGACCCCTCAGTAAGCCCCCCTCCCAGTATAGACCCCCAGTAAGCCCCCCTCCCAGTACAGACCCCTCAGCAAGCCCCCCTCCCAGTACAGACCCCTCAGCAAGCCCCCCTCCCAGTACAGACCCCCCAGTAAGCCCCCCGCCCAGTACAGACCCCCTCCCAGTACAGACCCCTCAGCAAGCCCCCCTCCCAGCACAGACCCCTCAGTAAGCCCCCCTCTCAGTACAGACCCCTCAGTAAGCCCCCCTCCCAGTACAGACCCCTTAGTAAGCCCCCCTCCCAGCACAGACCCCTCAGCAAGCCCCCCTCTCAGTACAGACCCCTCAGTAAGCCCCCCTCCCAGTACAGACCCCTTAGTAAGCCCCCCTCCCAGGACAGGCCCTCCGGCAGCCCCCTCCCAGTACAGACCCCTCAGTCAGCCCCCCTCCCAGTACAGACCCCTCAGTAAGCCCCCCTCCCAGTACAGACCCCTTAGTAAGCCCCCCTCCTAGGACAGGCCCTCCGACAGCCCCCCTCCCAGTACAGACCCCTCAGTAAGCCACCCTCCCAGTAAATACCCCCAGTAAGCCCCCCTACCAGTATAGACCACCCCAGTAAGCCCCCCTCCCAGTATAGACCCCCCCAGCAAGCCCCCCTCCCAGTACAGACCCCTCAGCAAGCCCCCCTCCCAGTACAGACCCCTCAGTAAGCCCCCCTCCCAGTACAGACCCCTCAGCAAGCCCCTCTCCCAGTACAGACCCCTCAGCAAGATCCCCTCCCAGTACAGACCCCTCAGTAAGCCCCCTCCCAGTACAGACCCCTCAGTCAGCCCCCTCCCAGTACAGACCCCTCAGTCAGCCCCCTCCCAGTACAGACCCCTCAGTCAGCCCCCCTCCCAGTATAGACCCCCAGTAAGCCCCCCTCCCAGTACAGACCCCTCAGTAAGCCCCCCTCCCAGTACAGACCCCTTAGTAAGCCCCCCTCCCAGTATAGACCCCCAGTAAGCCCCCCTCCCAGTACAGACCCCTCAGTAAGCCCCCCTCCCAGTACAGACCCCCCAGCAAGCCCCCCGCCCAGTACAGACCCCCTCCCAGTACAGACCCCTCAGCAAGCCCCCCTCCCAGTACAGACCCCTCAGCAAGCCCCCCTCTCAGTACAGACCCCTCAGTAAGCCCCCCTCTCAGTACAGACCCCCCAGTAAGCCCCCCTCCCACTAAAGACCCCTTAGTAAGCCCCTCCCAGTACAGAACCCTTAGTAAGCCCCTCCCAGTACAGTCTACAGACCCCTTAGTAAGCCCTTCCCAGTACAGACAGACCCCTCAGTAAGCCCCCTCACCTGCGATCACATCACATGCTGGCGCGTGACGTATCGTCTGTGTCACAGGAGGAGGGATCATCTTGTCGGCGCAGTGACAGACATTCTTCAGCAGCCGCCACAGCCAGTCAGCTCGCCTCACGCATGATGCACCAGCACCGCCGCGCAGGGGCAGCCGCCTCGTGACGTCACGCCGCTCACAGCGGCTGACGTAGAAGAGACGGAGCCCAGCGGGGGGAGGGGGCGGGGCAGCAACCATCATCAGCGGCGACCGACGAGCGGCCCCAATCATTGCAGCGGCGATCAATGCTTAAAGCGGCGCTGCGGGCGGACTGGTCTTAAAGCGGCCAGTCCGGCCCTGGAGCCCGCTGCTGACAGTGACACGGGGCCCCTGGACATTCGGGGGCCCTGGGCAGTTGCCCAGGTTGCCCCCCCTAACGCCGGCCCTGTCTCCCGGTGGGACGACAGACCCGGGCGAGCTGTGAAAGGCGATGGGAGGGGGGGGGACGTCCCCTCCCACTCCTTGTAATGACAGCCGAGCGGCTTCTCAGCCTCATCGGTTGTCATTACAAGACAGCCGGCTGTCGTCTATGGACGCCAATACCGGGGTGATGCCTCTAGCTGCAGGCATCACTCCGGTACAGCACTTTCCTGGAATATCGGCAATATTGGTAACCTCAGGGGGCGATTCCGATATATCGGGGAAAGTGCATATCGGCCCCAAATATATCGGCTTTGCCGATAATCGGTCGATCCCTAGTTCTAACTCTACCGCACTTCATCCAAAATTAACAACACTTGCCTTTAGATATGATTTACCCTCTTGTTTACTGGGGCCATTTTTTCATTTTTCACATATTAAAATCTGCTTTTTTTTTGCTAGAAATGACTTTAAAACCCCAAACAATTATACATGTTTGTGAAAGCAGAGACACTGAAGAATAAAATGGTGGTGGTTGCAATTTTTTTTGTTGCACACTATTTGTGTAGCTATTTATCAAATGCATGTTTTCTGGACAAAATACACTAACATTTATTTTAGTGCAAACAAACACAATATTATACCAAATGTTTTGCTAAAGCATGAGAGATGGGGATGTGTTGGGTAAACAGATGACAAACATGGTAGGTTTTAAAATTGTGCACACTCGTGCGATCACAAAAAACTATGGTACACAGAACTGTCCAAAGACGATGCTTCAAAAGTCCTTAGGGATTATGAATTTAGCATTAACCCTAAATAATGACCCTTGAATTATTGCTACGACATTCACAACGTTCACTCTCCTTACTCAGCACGTTTACATTTGTGTGAATATGGGGGCGACGAGGTCCTATGTGATAGCACTGAGTAGATGGCAGGTCCTCTTTATGGAGACATCAAATGTCTGTTAGACCTCCAATGTCCCCCCTGCTCTCCAATGCAACTAATCAAGCCAGATTGTGCTTGCTTAGCTGCTTCCTTGGTTACATTAGCTGAGGAATGACAGCTGTAAACCAAGAAGTGGCGTAATACATGTTGCTTCCAGGTTCATAGGTTCATGGAGGATCAGGGAATGGATGTTTCTGATCACTTCCTGCTCTCACTGTGAGAGCCGTTTTCCATTGTCCCAGGCTCCCCAGAGAAATGGGAGATCCCGGAAGCTCCCGGGCTTGAGGTTTGTTTTGGGGGCACCTTCTGCTACTCTTAGCCAACTCTACAGTAAAAAGCAATAGCAAGCTCACAACTGCAGCAACACCTTACCCGCACTGTTTTTCTTGTTACATTGTACTGTACAGTTTCTTATGTTGAATACAATATATTATTTGTTATAAATGTGGAACATAAATAATTTCTTTAGAAAAAG
Organism: Pelophylax lessonae; assembly: GCF_965119305.1. Lineage (NCBI taxonomy): Eukaryota > Metazoa > Chordata > Amphibia > Anura > Ranidae > Pelophylax > Pelophylax lessonae. Next base: position 207,638,745 of record NC_138777.1, on the reverse strand, counting down.
AAAAGACAGTTGGAAGTTATACTCACATTTATGTACATCTCTGCAGATAAAATTGCTTCTAAACAAAGAACAAAGTCAGGGCCACAGAAGAGCAGAAATTGAGATTTGATGTAAATCTGTGGGCCTGCTATTGCTCTACAAGCAACCATCAGACAAGGGAATCAGCTGACTCGGCAGGAAGCAATTGCTGCTCGTGTGTACATTGATCTGATGTATCAGTGATAATTCCAAGAACACGCAAATCTCTGATCATTCATTGAAAATGCTGCTGGCCTCAACTTCTTGAGTTACTAAAAATACTTAATGTACAGATAGTGGGAAAAGGCAGAGTTTGCATTTGAGAAAATCGTTATCCACATACAGTATAACATATGGAACAGATGCTTACACAGTCTAGATGGCTCCTCCAGGACAGGTGACTGTATGCTCTCCTGACATATTGAAAAACGCCACTGGGACTCTGCTCCTGACCTCCCTACCTCCCTGATTACCTCTTCTCTGATACATACCTCCAACATAGGGTTGCCACCTCATCCCTTTAAATCCCTGATTAAGGTGGTAATTGCTACTCACTTAGTGCCTTATGTGCATTATATTAGCCTCAGAATCTGTGTAATTCATATGTGTCCTGGTTTAACCGATTTACCACTGCTCACTGTGCTGCTACTGCGTCGACAGACTCCTCCCTCTCTCGGTGGCGCGCGCGCGCCGCCGGAGGCTCGATCCCGATGTATTCATACACAGCGGGAGTTGGGCCAGGGGAGGAGAGGCGGTGATCACCGCCGCTCTTTCCCGATCGTCGGGGATCGAGTGAGTAAATCCGCCCGCTTGTGTAAACAAAGCGGGCGGATCTCCTATGTGACAGGCAGGAACAGATTACAGGATTCAGCATAGCTGAACCTGCGATGTGTGTCTCTGTCACACAACCCCCTCCCCCCACACACGTCAGTAAGCATGAGGCATACATTTAACCCCTTGATCACCAATAAAGTTAACCCCTTCCCTGCCAGTGTCATTATTAACAGTGCATATTTATAGCACTGATTACTGTAGTAATGTCACTGGTACCCACAGAAGTGTAAAAAATGTCAGTTAGGGGCCCGATCTGTCCGCCACAATGTTGCAGTCCCGCAAAAAAATCGCAGATCGCCGGCATTACTAGTAAAATAAATTAAACAATAAAAATGACAAATATTTCCCGTACTTAGTAAACGCAATAACTTTTGCGTAAACCAATCAAAATACGCTTATTGTGATTTTTTTTTACCAAAAATATGTAGCAGAAAACAAATTGGCCTAAAATGTTAAAAAAATTTGATTTATAATTTTTTTTTTTGGGAATGCTATATATCAGAATGTATGTAAAAAATAGCGTTGCACGACCGCGCATTTGTCCATTAAAGTAACACAGTGCCGAATCGCAAAATATAGCCTGGTCAGGAATGGGGTAAAATCTTCCGGTCTTAAAGCGGTTAAAAATACGCTCATTGAATTTTTTTGTCAAAGACATGTAGCTAAATAAATTTTGGCCTAAATATATGACAAAAATTTAATATATTGGATATTTTTTAACTGTCTAAGTAGAAAATGTCAATTTTTTCGCATAATGTTCATTCTTTTTTTATTAATATTGCAAAAAATTAAAAAAGCGCAGAGGTGATCAAATACCACCAAAAGAAAGCTCTGTTTGTGGGAAAAAAAAAGGACGTTAATTTTGTTTGGGTACGGCGTTGCATGACCGCGCAATTGTCAGTTAAAGTTGCGCAGTGCCAAGTTGCAAAAAGTGGCCCAGACGTATAGCAGGAAAATCCTCCGGTGGTAAAGTGGTTAAAGGAATGAGGTGGCAACCCTACCCCAACCTGATCCCCATAAGGTAAACAATACTCTGCTCCTGTCCACTCTACCTTTTTGATTACCACCAGGATATCACACCTCAAACTTGACTCTCCATGAGATAGAAAATAATTTTCTCCTGACCTTCTCCGACCTTTTCTGATTACACCCACCGTCAGGATATCAACTCCCTCCAACATGACCCTCTATCAGCTAGAAAATACTCTGAACAAAATACTGTGCAGAATTAGGCTGACATTTCTGAAGTACCAACCTGCAGGATTTTTCCTGGTCAGTAACTTACTAGGCATTGAAACCAGAAGAAGAATGACAGCCTTGATAGGCCCCGGGTCATACATCTTTAAAGGGGAGTTCAACTCAAAAGTGAAACTTCAGCTTTAAGGCCTCCTGACCCCCAAATGTGGCATGTCATTTTTTGGGAGAGGGGAGCGGGTACCTAGTTTTGACAGGTACCTGCTCGCACTTCCGCTCTGGCCGTCTCCCGGCAATCTTCTGGGAGATTCACAGGTCCCAGAAGATTGCCCGTCCACTCAGGACGCACAGCGCGACTCGCGTATGTACAGTGCGCACCCAGCTGCAAAGCCGCAAGCTGTCACAGCCAGGCACCCGCAGTAGTGATGCCGGACATTGTGGCGGACAGATCGGACCCCTAACTGACATTTGTGACACTTTTAGGGTGACCAGTGACACTACTACAGTAATCAGTGCTAGAAATATGCACTGTTACTGTACTAATGACACTGGCAGGGAAAGGGTTAACACCAGGGGTGATCAAAGAGATAAATGTGTCCCTAGGGTGTGCTTTCTAACTGTGTGGGGGATGGACTTGCTGCATGAACACAGAGACCTGTGTTCCTAAATAAGAAGAACGCAAGATCCCTGCGTTCATAACTGACAGAACAGCCGTCTGCTGTGTTTACAACGACAGACCGCCGTTCTGTCTCCATGGGGAGCGATTGCGGGTGCCCGGCGGCAATCACGGCCACCGGACTGGCTGATCAGCTTCCCCTGTGGCGAATGTCTTTTCGCGGGACAGAGCCGACCCGCCGCAGTAAAACTACTGCGACTGGTCGGCAAGCGGTTAAAGTGGTGATCAGCACTCCCATTAAAGCGGAGTTCCACCCTGCAAAAATTGTTTTCCCTGTCCGCTTGCTCTAAATTACCTGTAAAAGAATTGGATAATTAATTATTTTTTTTTTTATTCACTTACCTTGTTTTTATAGAAAATATACTTGCCTTACTTCCTCTTCCTCCCTCTGCGGACACGGCCGCCGCCGTCACATTCTTCATGCGTTGGCTCCTGGAAGCTGAACGTCATCGCTCCCAGGATTCAATGCGCCTGCACCGGCCCCGCTCGTCAGTTCTCGCGCAGGCGCGTCATTCCCTGCTAATCAGCTTCTGGGCATGCCCAGAAGCTGTGCAGGGATAACGAGCCTGCGCTGGAACTAACGAGCAGGGCCGGTGCAGGACATTCTGGGACCAAAAAGGACACAGAAGAGGACGCGCTGGCTTCAGCTGCCCACACCTGAGATGGCAGCGCTGGACAAGAAATGTTCAAGGTAAGTATTTCTTCTAAAAGCTAAGTGAACCCGGGGACATTCAGAGGCTATCATTGCTGAAATGCACTAGCCCTTACTGTCCCGGGGGTATTTTTATCTAAATTTTATTTTTCAGGCCCGGAACTCCGCTTTAAGATCTGTGTATAATATTTCCAAACAGGAGCTGAAGGGTGCTTTAAAGGCTTAAGGCTGGTACACACATGCCGAATATTGTCTGGTATCAGCTGGTTCAACAGAAACTGGACGACATTCGGCCAGAGTGTACAGCAGCTTGTCTGAAAGAAGCCGGCCCAACACTGGCTTCTGTGGAATGGGCATGCTGGAAAACCAGCAGCCGATCGGCATCTGATCAGTGATCAATGGCTGAAAGCGCTGATTAGTGTGTCCTGGTGGCGTGGCGGTCCCCCTTTCAGAACCTAATACCACAGCAGGGGAGATCGCTGTACTAACATCACTTGTGTTAGTACAGCGATACAGGAAAAAAACGTATAGTGTGTATAGTGTGTATAGTGTGTAGAGAAAGCTGCTTAAATCTTGCTGAAAGTTTTTATGAGTGCTTACTGTTCACACTGCTGAGTGTTCTTATAGAAGCTAAAGCCCATGTGATGTAGTCATAAAGTGGCACAACGCTTCTTGTTTGCACTGTGGCTGTAATGGACCTGTGAAGACTTGTCAACAATGTCACATTTTTGTTTTTGCAAATGTACAACATATTGCACCATTTTTCTGCAAGATCATTACGGTCATTATATTTGTGATCCCAGATATAGACAATTTTTAAAGGCTTGTAGTTCTCACTGATGGCCTCCTGATGTCGCTGTTACTCTTAGTGTAAGTGAAGCGTTTCGTGCAAAAAAGTAGCAATTTCATCCTGCAAGTTACTAAACGAGTATAGTGTATACTGTGTATCAGTTTATATATATTTAGCTTTTTGTATAGCAACCGACTTCCCCTCTTTTGTAGACAATTCCCTTCCCAAGTTTTTTCTTCAAACCGATATTTTTATTTCAATGTACTGTATACACATCTGTAAATCAATGCATTATATGTTAAATGTGTTTCTGGCTTTCTGTTCATCTAATCTCAATATTTTGTATTTACTATTTTCACACTATTATAAATTAATTGGTTATTGGTCAAATAAACATCTATGGGTTTTAGCAGTCTGTTATCACTCAATATTTATATGCAATATATTTATTAGAGCTATTTATACAGAGCCAACTGTGTATGGCAGTACTTAAACACTTAAGCCCCGGAAGATTTTACCCCCTTCCTGACCAGGGCCTATTTTGTGATTCGGCACTGCGTGACTTTAACGGACAATTTGACGTCCTTTTTTTCCCACAAACAGAGCTTTCTTTTGGTGGTATTTGATCACCTGTGCGATTTTTTGATCATGCGCTATAAACAAAAAAAGAGCGTATTTTGATTGGTTTGCGCAAAAGTTATTGCGTTTACTAACTAACGAGTAATGGCGGCGATCTGCGATTTTTTTTGCGGGACTGCGACATTGCGGCGGATAGATCAGACCCTTGACTGACATTTTTGACACTTTTGGGGGTACCAGTGACATTACTACAGTAATCAGTGCTATATATATGCACTGTTACTGTAAAAATGACACTGGCAGGGAAGGGGTTAATTTTATTGGAGAGGGAGGGGTTAATGTATGCCTGGTGCTTACTGATGTGTGTGGGGGGAGGTGACTGTGTGACACAAGGACAGATTGAGGGTTCAGCTATGCTAAACCATGCAATCTGACCCTGCCTGTTTACACAAGCGGGCGGATCTCCACACTCGATTGCCCGACAATCGGGGAAGAGCAGCGGCGATCGCTGCTGCTCCTCCCCTGGCCCGACTCCCGCTGTGACTGAACACAGCAGGAGCGATCCTCCGGCAGCTCGCGCACGCCGCCGAGAAAGGGGAGTGTCTGGCGATGTAGGTCTACGTCGCCATAACAGACCACTTTGCCGCAGTAGTGCTCGAGTGAGCAGACGGCAAGTGGTTAAAGTGTACCTCCACTTTTGTTGAGAAAAAAACATTCCCTTCTGGCTGATCTATGTACAAGGATTTTAACAAACTTTGCAGATTCCTACTTTTTTTTTACTCCAAAGAAATCACTGTTTATTTTCCTGTGTCTCTATGCTAAGTGGGTCAAATGGGAGTGGTTTCTTAATTATCTATCAGCTGTGGCAGCTGCAGGGCTCTAATGAGGAAATCTGCTGGGCCTGCATTCCTTTAGAATTGTTCCCTATTGAGAGTATCTCACCAAAAATTAAATTTGTGCTGCAGGGGATGCCAAAAATCTGACTTGTATCTTAGTGCAGACTTCTGGGAAAATTGATGAGCCAATCACACAAGCAAGAAATTATGTTTCTGGGGTGTGGTCAGTATACATTCTGTGTACAGAACAGCTCCAGACGGCCATATTGCATTGCATTTTCAGAAACTTTCAACAGCTGTAGATTGAAAAGGAAAGGTAATTTTTAATAACATTTACTTGCAAAAGTTTTTTATTTTGTAAGACATATGTAGATTAATAACATACAATCTCAGGAAATATTGCATAAGAAAGGTATACAGTGTGTCATATACAGAGCCCACTCGGGAAGGGACTTTGTAATGATAACAATGGCAACAATGCAATACGAGATAGGCATGGTTACTAAAACAGTATTACTAAATCGTCTGAGGATCAGACCTAACATTTAATTACAATATGATTTGTGTCACAATTGTATACGCTATATTGTTTTTTTCTTTTTTGCTATTTTTTTTTCCCCACAAAAGTGGAGTTACCCTTTAAAACTTTAGGCTCAATTCACAAAGTTTTGACACATGGACATGTATCTTTATTTGTAGTTATGTGACTGTAATCTTCAAATCGTATTGGATGCAGCTGAAGATAACTGTTATTTGTTTGTTTTTTTGTGAGGATCCATATCCCGGTGTATTAGATTGGTGAATTGAGCCTTTTGTTCTGAAACGTGTCCTTACTTATGTTGGATGGTATATTTTTGAGTTCTATAGAAGTCCTAAAGGGTAAAACTGACAGCTTGTTATGATTTAGATTACAAAAATGTTGTGTCAACAATTCTTCTAAAGGTTACGCTTTCCAGTTGAGTATTTTGTATGAACGCGTTTTCTGAGATGCAGATATTTGTGTATTCATCGGTCTGTCTCCTTCACACTCCATTTGGCCTGGTCACCTATGACTGCATGGAATGCTCATTCTGGGCACAAATTTGGGGCCTCACACCTCAACCCTATGGGCAACCGTATGGAAAAGGAGTGTTGGCCGGATTTGGGAGTGATCCACCATACATGCAATTTTCCAAATAAATAAAATTCCAAAAATGAAAATACACAAGAAACAATCCTGGATTGTTTTCTTGACATGTTATCGGTTCTAAAACATTAGCCATGTACAACTTCTCACTCAACACTGGAAATTGTTTCCTAATTGGTTCGCTATGGCAATACGTAAGTTACCTGATGTAGTTTTCATTTATGCATCGTACAATATACCTGTCTGTATATGGTTTCACCTTCCACATTATTTCTATACATTTTTCATGTGCTGATTTCATGTTAATTTTTCTTATCTTTAATAAACTTGATTGTGAAAAAAAGAAACAATCCTGGATAGTGTCAGATTGTTGCCAGGTGTTGGATGCATACGTTTTTATATACCTGTTCTGTCCCACTTTCATGTATTTTTTTATGTTTTGTATTGAACTGCATGAGGTTAACATTTTTTTAGTATGCTGACATCTAATGGCGGTTTTGACCACTGCAACTTGTTTGCTAAATTGGTTTTGGTAACATCCGCTGTTCTTCCTCTCCTCCTGTTTAGGGCTAGTTAATTTAGCCGTAGCAAGACCTCCCCATTTCTTCCATTTTCCTCCAGTATGTGTTAGTTAATCACAGAGACAGGACTTAAAGTGGAGCTCCAGCCAAAAGGGGAAGCTCTGCTTGTTTCCCTCAGACCCCGCCACCCCCCCGCCACGTCGCCGTTGCATTTGGCACCTTTCAGGGGGGTGGGGGAACCGGGTACCTGGTTTTGACAGGTATCTGCTCCCAATTCCAGCTGACTTCACCATGGTAAACTCAGCCGGAAGTTCGGCCCCCCTCCTCCTTCCCCCACCACAGGGCCATTCACAAAGCGCAAAGCTTCACTTATGGTTTCCCTTAGCCAAGATGGCTGGGGTAAAGACACCACTGGATTCTTGGACAGGTAGGTGCCCTAATAATAAAAGTCAGCAGCAACAGTATTTGTTGCTACTGACTTTTAATGATGGGCTGAACACCCTCCTGTTCAGTTCGCACCAGAACATCTCGAACACGGAAAAAGTTTTAGCGAACATGCGAACTCTACTAAAGTCTATTAAACACAAATATGAAAAATCAAAAGTCCTCATTCTAAAGGTTTTTATGCAATTTATTGCCATAAAAAGTGTATGGGGACCTGGGTACTGCCATGGGGGACAGGAATCAATGCAAAAAAATGTTTTTTAAAAGATTGTTTTTACAGGAGCAGTGATTTTAATAATGCTTAAAGTGAAACAATAAAGATGAAAAATTCCTTTAAATATCGTGCCTGGGGGGTCCCCTTAATGTGCCTGTAAACTGGCGCATCTGTAGGATGTATGGAGCCTGCTGCAGCAATACTAACATTTCTAAAAGAAGAAATGTAATTTAAACTTGCACGTGGCTGTAATGTATTGTCGGCTCCTGGCAATACAGATAAAAAACATGAGTCGTAGGGTCCCCCCCCAGTCCATACCAGGCCATAATAAAAAAAAAACAGCGTGGGGTCCCCCTCAAAATCCATACAAGACCCTTATCCAAGCATGCCGCCTGGCAGGTCAGAAATAGGGGGAGACGAGAGAGCGCGCCCCCCTCCTGAACCATACCAGGCCCCATGCCCTCAACATGGGAGGGTGGGTGCTTTGGGGCAGGGGGGGCTCTGCTCCCCCACGCCAAAGCCCCTTGTCCCCAAGTCCATAAATATATAAGTGTTGCCAAATCAACGTGTCCCAAAAAAGAAGTTGAAAATAATTAGTTCTGCTTCAACACCCCAGAAGAAGTGCTCCACCGCATGCCAATAAACACTGCACTCACCAGAACAATAAGGCCAAACTGCAGACAACAAGCGCTTTTAATTTAAATCCAGGGTATCAGAGAGCCATCATCCAGTATTCTCCTAATGCTCAACAGCCATTCTCATAAGTCTTATGTACATAGTTATTAATTGGTTGGCACCCTCTCTTTTCTTGTCATTCTCCTACAAAACACAAACGTGTCTTTATAAGATATTGGTTTAGATTAAATAACCGTTTGTGTACAATCACAGGTCCATATTGTTTTTTATAATTACCAATTTTTAATTATTTTCTCAAGAATTGACAAACAAAGAACACTTCACAGGGCATTCGTCAAGAGCAATTCAAAACTCTAGTATAGTGACAAATCATTATTATACAACATACACTCCATCAGAACAACAGTATAATAAGGCACAAAGCTTCCCAGCTATGGATACAGTAACAATTATATCAGTCTACAGCTAGCCTCCAAAACGGGTGATAGAAGAGCATCAATTGCTCCAGAGATGATGCTGTCTCCTTCTAGAATGGTCCACAGAATATTACCAGACAAATAAAAGGAAAAAGAAAGAGTTAAAAATAGGTAAAGACAGAAAAAATAGGGTCCAAAACCCCCACTCTCAAGGACTCTTGCCACTGGTCAAATGGTCAGGGAGATCTACACAGATTGTCCTCCTGTAGGTGCCAAAGCTCCCAAACTGCATTATGTCTTTCCACCATGTTAGGCATGCAGTGAGAGATTTGATAAGTTCCACATCCCTAATCCTAGCATATAATTCCACTGAAGTGGACGTGGTTTGTTTTTTCCAGTGTAGCACCACCAGACACCAGACCGCAGCGAGGCTATGGCGTGCCAACTTCTTGGCAATTTTGGAATATTGGGGTGGAAGTATTCCCAATAAAGATACTTTAGTAGGGAAGTCTAGGTCAAACAGGTGTTGAAAAAGGTTGTAGACCATCTTCCAATATGGTTCGAGAAGTACCAGTAAACAGGGCCGGTGCTTCCACTAGGCAAACTAGGCAGCCGCCTAGGGCGCATTGCCACCTAGGGGCGCAGCCAGGAGTCGGCACTCTCTCTCCATCATGAATGATTATTGTGAGCTGAGGGGAGAGGTGGTGGTAGGGGAGGAAGAAGGGACAGAGAAAGATGCCAGGTGTCTTGGGCAGTGGCGGAACTATCAGGCCCTGGCTTTCCACCACTGTTGGAGGGGCCTCAAGAGGCAGGAATGGAGCCCACCAGAGTGCTGCCTGCATGATGATCCTCTTCAGCTGGAGCTGAACGGCCTTAACCCCAGGCAGGAAGTGACTCTCTGCACTGAGCTGGTAGGCAGCCATTCATTTCCCTGGGTTGGTATTAAGCAGGGAGCGGAGGAGAGCTGAACCTGAGCCGGAGCTCGGCACTGGAGGGCGGAACCTTTACTGGGGCAGAAGCGACGAGGCACCGGAATGGTCTGAGGAGGTTGGTGATGAAGGACATGTGGAGCTCTCTGACTGCTGCTTTTCCCTCCACCAGGAGCCGGTTGGAGCTGTGGTGAACAGGTCCAGGAGAGGAGCGTCCTGGGAGAAGGAATCAGCAGGATCACTGTGAAGGAGGGCAGAGTGGAGGCCACTCTCTAAATACCACCCAGTTAGTGTCCCCAGAACAGGGGATCGGGGTCCCGGGGGGTGTTATATGGAGCATACCTGGTATGAAAGGGAATCGGGGTCACCAGGTGTGCCATAGGGAATCAGAGTCACCAGGTGTGACATGGAGGATAGGGGTCACCGGGTGTAACAGGAGTTCGGGGTCCCTGGGTGTGCCATGGGGGATTGGGGTCCCCAAGTGTGACATGGAGGAACATCAGGGTCCCCAGGTGTGACATGGAGGAACATCAGGGTCCCCAACTGTGACATGGAAAAACATCAGGGTCTGACATAGAGGAACATTGGGGTCACTGAGTATGACAGCATGACATGGAGGAACACGGGGTCCCTGGGTGTGACATGGAGGAACATCAGGGTCAGTGGGTATGACGGCATGACATGGAGGAATATTGGGGTCCAAGGGTGTGACATGTAAAAACATCAAAGTCCCTGGTGTGACACGGAGGGACATTAGGGTCCCCGGGTGTGACATGGAGGAATATGGGGGGTCACTGGGTATGAAAGCATAACATGGAGGAACCATCGCATCAGGGTCACTGGGTATGACATAGAGGAGTTTTTAACCCCTTCCCCTTTTTTTTTTTTTGGGGGGGGGCGCAAGTAGCTGGTCTTGCCTAGGGCGTAAAATAGTCTAGCACCGGCCCTGCCAGTAAACATGTAGCAAGGTTCCCCCGGTCCCCGGCATCTCCAACAGCGATCCGAGACAGTAGGGTATATAGCTCGGAAACGCAAAGGAGTTAAATACCAAACGTATAATATTTTATAAGTATTCTCCTTGTAGAGGCTGCAGATTGAACTTTTTGGCCGCTTGGGACCAAATTACTTGCCACACCTTCAAAGGTAACTCATTATCGATTGCCTGCTCCCATTTTGCACATGTAACAGTGCATCCCCTAAACGGTTATGGAATTATGGATAGGGAGTTTGTAAATATTGGAAATTAAACCTTTCTGAGATGGGCCTGCTAGATTCAATCGCTCAAATGGGGCTAATTAAGAGAATTGCATTGTGGGGGTGATAGAGAACGCATAAAGGCGTATCTGGAGCTAGCCATAGAAAGCTAGGTCACGCTTTTCCCGGAGAGCATTAAACGAAAGCAATTTCTGGGTTTTAGGATCAACTAGGTGGCAAAAATGAAATAGTTTATTTGACATCCATGGGAGGTTATTTGAGGAAGTAAGACTATCCGGCACTTTCACAGATCCTTATCTTATGAGTATAGGTATGTGGGAGTACGTGATCAGTGACTGGTTTGAATCAAATACGAAACTGGAGAATAAAAGTGTGACTGTAGATCAGCAGAGACAATCAGTTTTCCAGACACTGTTACTAAATGCATCTGTCATCATCATTGTGTTTTGATAGGAAGCGATATCAGTGGTGGAAGATGCTGCAGAATCCGACACTTCCAGGAGTGTCAATTTCTGTTCCTCCACGGCTCCTCCCACTGATCCCTACATCATAACAGGAAACAATAGTGATGTAAAAGTTTATTTATTTTTTTTGTTACAGATATTTTTACACAGCTGACAATAAAGTAGAAATCAAGACTAAACCTAATTAGTCTTAAAAATGTTGCCTCCCCCTTTCTAACACTTAGGGTCCATTCACACTAGCGCGACTTGTCAGGCGACTTGGTCGCCTGACAAGTCGCGGTCGGTCGCTCGCCATTGAATAGTACAGGACCCGTTCTAATAGGAGCGACACAAGTCGCTCCGACTTAGAAAAAGGGTCCTGTACTACTTTGGGGCGACCTGGAGGCGACTTGCATTGACTTCAATTATATGAAGTCCCTGCAAGTCGCGCCGAGGTCGCGTGCACGCTGTGCACCGCGACTTCACAGGTCGCCCCAGCAAGTCGTGTCGCGCCAGTCTGAATGGGTGCTTATGCTGACTAACCTGTGTAAGAAAGATGTATATACTTACCTATTTTCAGCCCACTTTGGTCAGGTCCATGATCCTCTGTCTCAGCCAGCAGCAGCTGCAGGGGAGAGCACTCGACAATGACTGGGAATTCTGGGAGGGTGACGTCACCCATAGGCTGCCATGTCTCAGCCGTTGTCGGCGCTCCCTCCTTTCCCCTGCAGTTGCTGCTGGCTGACACAGGTGGGCTGGATCATGTGACCGGACCAAAAACAGGTTAGTATATACAGTACATCTTTCTTACACAGGTTAGTGAACCTCTCATAGGTGTTGAGAGGGGGGGAGATTACAAGTAACTGCTTCAACATACATTACACAGATATGGTCCACTGTTATAACCATGAGGAAACCTGCCCTTAGACATGCCATACAGCTATCGCTGGAGGGAATGTAGACAGGAAATGTCTGCAAGAGGCTGCAGGAGATAAGCGTCACTGAAATGTAACAAAAGATGAAAATGGTGAAATTTTTTTTTTTTAAGAAATGGAGTCTCTGTTAGATATACAGTAGATATACAGTAGACAGGGCTGGCTCTACCATGGGTCCCGCTGGGTCCATTGGACCCAGGCAGAACTTTGAGAGGGGTGGCAAATTGACTCCCAAGATTTTTTTTCCAGCAGGTTTGTGTGTTATCAGTTTGCAGCGCGTTACGGGCGGCATTTTCCCATCTCATACTGCCACCCATAGTGCAAACTGATGAGTATTCGGAGAACGCCCCTCACATGATTGTGGTGTGCGCAATGACGTCAGACATCAGCGCACTCCATCTCACACAGGGCAGGCTGGATCTTCTAGGGTGGTGGGCGTGGCAGACACAGGAGTGACAGGGGAACTGGGGACAGACAGCGGGTGTATGGTGGAACGGTCCGGTGGTGAGTTATGGAAGAAGATAACAGTATATATAATATTTTCTAAATTTTATAATTATATAAAATAATGGATTTGGGGGTCTTTTGCTGGGCGTGATTTTTTTTCAGGGGGTGGGGGCAGTATTTCATTCTTGGACCCAGCCAGCACAATGTCTTGGGCCAGCCCTGACTGTAGGTGGCCATCTCAAAATAAAGGATTTTCAATGATAATGGTAAACAGGACAAATTGAGAGGATGAATCTCCCTAACGGGGATGCAGACAGGCAAAAACACTTAATAGGTGTTCTAATCCCTCCCCACTCTATCCAAAACTAAAGAAACATTTATGCCTATAGTTATACTTTTACTGTTTTTCTGAAAAAACTGAAATCAAACTAAATGTTTCATAAAGTGTATGGGTGGGGAAACATGGCAATATAGATGTAGCCTCAAAGAGAATGATGGCAGTTGGGTCATCTGCACTTGGCCGATGCACATTTTGCACATGTGGTTTACCCTTCGCCGTGGCCCTTCATCATCGACCGGTGCATGCTGGGCTGCTAACGTCACAGGGGGCGGTGCCACCGGTACCCCATACTCATTCAGGGTGGCGGGATTTGAGCCCCCCCCCTTGTTAAAGGTGGCTTCCAGAATACAATAAGCCCCCTGCCCGCAGACCCCCACAACCACAGTTCAGCGATGTGGGGAGGAGGCCCTTGTCCCCATCAACATGGGAACAAGGTGCTTTGGGATGCCCCAAAGCACCCTCCACATATTGCGAGCATGTGGCCTGGTATTGTTCAGGAGGGGGGAGGGGGGATGGACGTTTGCCTGTCCGTTCCCTTTCCTGACCTGCCGGGCTGCATGCTCGGATAAGGGTCTGGTATGGGTATTGGGGGGATCCCACATCATTTTTATTTATTTTTTTTATTTTGGCGTAGGGCTCCCCTCAAAATCTATACAAGACCCAGGAGGGCCTGGTATGGATCTGCGGGGAACCCAATCCAGCTTTTTTCACAATTTTTTTATCCAGCAATTCTTTTTTTGACATTCAGCTGTCAGCAGGGAACCCCGCTGACAGCTGATGACTCATCGGTTGTTAAGGACGCGGCGGCCGGCTTCCCGGCCTGCACTTCAGCAGCCAGCTGTATACAGTGTTTTTAAAGAGAAAAAAATAAATGCAAGAAAACTGCATGCAAAAATGCATAAAAAATGAGGGTTTAAAAACGCACCGCAAAACGAGCCGGAAAAAAGCATCAAGCGCAGCCCGCATAGATGTGAACCTAAACTAACTTCTTATTTCCCTTCTTACCATAGGAAAAGACAGGATCCATAAACAGATTAGTGTGGAGCAAGCTAACAAACTTGTGTGAGACAAGCTGAAACGTCATTACTGACACTGGAGGAGCCCTGCATGACCCAGTCCATGTAAGTGAGGCTCACATTGTTCTGACTGTCTCTGGCCCGCCCCTTACATCCATTGGATTTCAGTTCTTTCAATCATGGAGGCTCAGCATCACATTTGGGCATTACCTATAGCAGTCTGCATGCAAATATAGCCTGCCTAGGAATGCCCACTCTTGCAGACTGACAACCGCCCATCAAGACATTATGAAATTTGCATAACTCCCCCCAAGGGCCGGCCCACTGCTTGCATTAGAATTGAGGGTTCTTGAAGGCAGTACTAAGGCAGGGTGCTGTGATGATTAAGGAAGCTATGTACAGCACCCTGCCAGCCAGTGATCGCTGCCGCTCCTCCCCTGGCCCGACTCCTGCTGTGACTGCCGCGACGTGACGCGAGCGCCGCCTACAGGGGGAGGAGTCCAGCGACGTAGGTCTACGTCGCTGGACGGAATCGAGCCACTTTGCCGCAGTACAGTCAACGTGACTGGTCGGCAAGTGGTTAAACTTCGGCTTTATAATGATCCCTGATGTTACATTTTTCTCAGCCTCAGAGATCCCTCATTAGATGCTGTTATGCGCTCTGAGGAGCTGCAAGGCAGAACATGAGATGAGGTGATTTACAGGTTTTCAGTTGTAAAATTCCCAAAAACTTCTGACCCCTCCTTTTCCAGCATCATTTGTGACTGGTTCCCTTTAATGGGCCGTAACTATAATATCCAGATATACAGGTAGATCTCAGGGTAGAAAGCAATTGGACAGGTTAGAAAATCTTGGCTGGTCACGGGACCAGCTGATAACCTGTCGCATTTCCGCACCCATCACTTTCTGTACGTGCAAATGTGCATGACCAGCTTTTCCTGAGGTTAGTTGAATTGCAGCAGCTTGCCCATCCTCCACT
The DNA here is from genome assembly GCF_965119305.1 of Pelophylax lessonae. Lineage (NCBI taxonomy): Eukaryota > Metazoa > Chordata > Amphibia > Anura > Ranidae > Pelophylax > Pelophylax lessonae. The sequence continues at coordinate 207,623,505 of NC_138777.1, read as the reverse complement.
GATTTAATAATGTACCTTTAATTAACGAAATAGGAACTGGGAGGGCGTATGAAGCAGATGGGAGATACGATCTCCGGAGAGATAAGATCTTCTCATGCAAAGTTTTCTGAAGCTGTTTCATCAGCAACCATAAGATGTCATGAATCAGGCCCACATACACAACAGTGCAGGAGGAGATAAGATCTCCCGGAGATAGCATCAGACATTGCAAGAGCATGACGCCGCGTGTGACAAACAAATTCTTAATGTACTAATAGTGCCTTTCTTCTTTTACATACATCAAATCGTGTTTTATAATGTGATGGCGGGCGGCTAATAATGCAAGGAGCTTATTGTGGGCCGGTCACACCTGTGTGTCACTGATTGATATATTTCCAGTATCTAGATATACACAGCATGTCCCGTAGTTGGGGGCTCGGACAGTTCTGAGCCAGAGAATACAATTTGCAGAGGAGCCTTGATGGGGCAGCGTGGTTTCATGTGTATTTCCAAAAAGCTTTGCTTAGAACTTGAAATGTTGAAAAAGTTTAAAGGATGAGTACACTTTTCTCTATTGTTCCCTTCCCCTACCTAACCTAACTTAACCTAACCTAACCTACCCTCTGATGGCTGAGGTTTTGCTGTTTGTTGACATCCAGCATAGTAAGTCCTCACTATCCAGGCCACATCTGCATTAGTGTCTCATAGATTTATAAAGGATGTGTCCCCAAGCCAGAGACAATTGAAGGTGCTCCCATAGAAGTCTGTGCCAGAAAAGTGAGAACTTGTGGCACTGGATGTAAAAAAATTGCACGGGATATAAACAAGCAGCATTGGATGTAAACAAGCAGCATTGGATGTAAACAAATAGCACTGGATGTAAACAAACTGCACTTTATATAAACAAGCAGCACTGGATGTAAACAAACAGCACCAGATGTAAACAAACAGCATTAGATGTAAATAAGCAACACTGGATGTAAACAAGCAACACTATAGGTTCACACTACCGCGACCAGAAAGTCAATTGCTGGGGCGACCTGTGAAGTCAATGCAGGTCGCCTCCAGGTCGCCCCAAAGTAGTACAGGACCCTTTTTCTAAGTCGGAGCGACTTGTGTCGCACCTATTAGAACGGGTCCTGTGCTAATCTATGGCAGGTGACCCACCGCGACTTGTCAGGCGACCAAGTCGCCTGACAAGTCGCGCTAGTGTGAATGGGGACTCAAAGTCACGCTAAGTCTCTTCCAAGTCTCTTCCAAGTCTCTAAACAAGTCTCTTCAAAGTCCCGCTAAACAACACTGGATGCAAAAGAGCAGCAATGGATGTAAACCAGCAGCAGTGGATTTAAACAAGCAGCACTGGATGTAAACAAGCAGCGCTGAATGTAAACACTGGATGCAAAAAAGCAGCAGTAGATGTAAGTGAACAGCCGAACTGCAGCCCTCAGATCGAAACATCTTGGGTTAGATGTTGGGTTAGGTTAGCACTGGATGTAAACCAGCAGCACTAGATGTAAACAAACATCAATGAATGCAAATAAGCAGCAATGGATGTAAACCAGTAGTTCTTGATGTAAACCAGCAACACTAGATGTAAATAAAAAACAGCACTGGGTGCAAACGAACTGCACTGGATGTGAACAAACAGCACTGTATGCAAAAAAAACAGCATTGAATGTAAACCAGCACTGGAGATAAACCAGCAGCACTGGATGTAAACAAGCAACACTGAATGTAAACAACGAGCACTGGATGCAAACAAGCATCAATGGATGTGTATGAACAGCGTAACTGCAGCCATCAGATCGAGGCAAGAATGCCTCTCTAGAGGGGAGGATAGGTTAGGTTAGCACTGGATGTAAACAAGTAGCACTGGATGCCACCAAGCAGCACTGGTTGTAAATAAGCAGCAAATAATGCAAACAAGCAGCAATGAATGTAAACCAGCAGCATGGAATGTAAACAAAACAACACTGGATGCCAAAAAGCAGCAAAGGGTGTAAGTAAACAGTGGAACTGCAGCCCTCAGATCGAGGCAAGTCTCAGCATCTCAGGAGGGGAGGGTGGGTTAGGTTAGCACTGGATGTAAACAAGCAGCACTAGATGTAAAAAAAAACATCACTAAATGCAAATAAGCAGCAATAGATGTAAACCAGCAGCACTGGATGTAAACCAGCAGCACTAGATGTAAAAAAAATAGGACTGAGTGTAAACAAGCTGCACTAAATGTGAACAAACAGCACTGAATCCAAAAAAGCAGAAATTAATGTAAACCAGCAGCACTGAATGTAAACAAGCAACACTAAATGTAAAAATAGAGCACTGGATGCAAACAAGCAGCAATGGATGTTTATGAACAGCGTAACTGCAGCCATCAGATCGAGGCAAGTATGCATCTCCAGAGGGGAGGATGGGTTAGGTTAGCATTGTATGTAAACAGGTAGCACTGGATACCACCAAGCAGCACTGGTTGTAAATAGGCAGCAATTATTGCAAACAAGCAGCACTGGAAGCAAACAATCAAGAATGGATGTATATGAACAGCAGAACTGCAGCCCTCAAATAGAGGCAAATATGCATCTCCAGAGGAGAGGTTGGGTTAGGTTAGGAGCTGAGCTGATACCATTTTTTTTAAACTAATTATAATTTTGGGATTTCTCGCCGACAATTGTTTTAATTATTGTGAAAATCAATCTCATACATGAATTAAATATTGTCAGTCTAACCAAAAACACTCCCTTTTACCCAATTCTTACACTTCTTGGCAGTAACAGCTCCTGACTCCCACTCAACCCCATATTCTACCATTTGAACTGTCAGCTAATTATAAACTATGATAATTGCAGCAGATAAAGTGAGGCATCCCCTAATGCACCAGGAAGAGAAACTTCAGGGAAGGATGATTAGAGCTGTAGCAGAAATATATGTACGCCTATTAACTAAAACCTAATGTAGATGTAGCCTGTAATGTCTAAACCACTGGCAACAAAAGTGAGTACACCCCTCAGTGAAAATGTCCAAATTGGGCCCAATTACACATTTTCCCTCCCTCATTTTCATGTGACTCGTTCGTGTTACAAGGTCTTAGGTGCGAATGGGGAGCAGGTATGTTAAATTTGGTGTTATCGCTCTCACTCTCTCATACTGGTCACTGGAAGTTCAACATGGCACCTCATGGCAAAGAACTCTCTCAGGATCTGAAAAAAAGATCTGTTGCTCTACATAAAGATGGCCTAGGCTATAAGAAGAGTGCCAAGACCCTGAAACTGAGCTGCAGCACGGTGGCCAAGACCATACAGAGGTTAAACAGGACAGATTCCGCTCAGAACAGACCTCATCATGGTTGACCAAAGAAGTTGAGTGCATGTGCTCAGCATCATATCCAGAGGTTCTCTTTGGGAAATAGATGTATGAGTGCTGCCAGCATTTCTGCAGAGGTTGAAGGGGTGGGGGGGTCAGCCTGTCAGTGCTCAGACCATACGCCGCCCACTGCATCAAATTGGTCTGCATGGCTGTCAGCCCAGAAGGAAGCCTCTTCTAAAGATGATGCACAAGAAAGTCCACAAACAGTTTGCTGAAGACAAGCAGACTAAGGACATGGATTACTGGAACCATGTTCTGTGGTCTGATGAGACCAAGATAAACTTATTTGGTTCAGATGGTGTCAAGCGTGTGTGGTGGCAACCAGGTGAGGAGTACAAAGACAAGTGTGTCTTGCCTACAGTCAAACATGGTGGTGGGAGTGTCATGGTCTGGGGCTGCTGACACTGGGGAGATACAGTTCATTGAGGGAACCGTGAATGCCAACATGTACTGTGATATACTGAAGCAGAGCATGATCCCCTCCCTTCGGAGACTGGGCCATAGGGCAGTATTCCAACATGATAACGACCCCAAACACACCTCCAAGATGACCACTGCCTTGCTAAAGAAGCTGAGGGTAAAGGTGATGGACTGGCCAAGCATGTCTCCAGACCTAAACCCTATTGAGCGTCTGTGGGGGATCCTCAAACAGAAGGTGGAGGAGTGCAAGGCCTCCAACATCCACCAGCTCTGTGATGTCATCATGGAGGAGTGGAAGAGGACTTCAGTGGTAACCTGTGAAGCTCTGGTGATCTCCATGCCCAAGAGGGTTAAGGCAGTGCTGGAAAATAATGGTGGCCACACAAAATATTGACACTTTGGGCCCAATTTGGACATTTTCACTTAGGGGTGTACTCACTTTTGTTGCCAGCGGTTTAGACATTAATGGCTGTGTGTTGAGTTATATTGAGGGGACAGCAGATTTACACTGTTATACAAGCTGTACACTCACTACTTTACATTGTAGCAAAGTGTCATTTCTTCAGTGTTGTCACATGAAAAGATAGAATAAAATATTTACAAAAATGTGAGGGGTGTACTCACTTTTGTGAGATACTGTATATAAATCACATGAAAATGAAATTCCCGGGGCCATGGCAGTGCATGCTGGGATTTGTAGTTTTATAACCTGCAGCTGATCTATTCATTATACATACACACTGTCTGCTAGTCTTCAGGTTTGGTAACAGCCGGCCTCCGTATTAACATCGCCCCTATGGTGACACGCCCTTTAGGGGCGTGTAATTTGAAAGTCCTCTATTCCCGTCTATACTGCGTGCGTCCTGACGTCTCAGAGGGCGATGGCTGCGGTTGTAGGGGCGTCAGTGGGCGGTCTCCGCATCTCCTCCTCCTTTCCCTCCGGCAGCCACGCCCCGTTGGGAATGTCGCTCTCCGGCCGCTTTGATACATTTTCAGGTTCCATTGAGAAAGTGAGGATCCCGGAGCCCCGCCCACATTGTGTGCTCAGGATCCCGGAGCCCCGCCCACCCTGGTTGCTCAGCGTCCTGCCGCCCAGCACCGTTATCTGCACCTGCTGAGCCCGGAGCTGTGTGCTCCTCATTTGTCGGCTATACAGCGGAGAGCCTGGGAAGAGCGAGCTGGAGATTTCCAGGCACACCGATCCCATACTGGACGATGAGAGGGCACCCAGACTGGCAGCGCTGATCACAGCCAGGAGGGCGACGCTGTTACTGCCCCGGAGACACCGAGCCTGGCAGTGTCTGTCACTGAGGACCTGATCATTGGAGACAGGGGGGGCACCTACCCAGTACAGGACCTGATCACCCAGGAGTGGGCACCTACCTCCTGCAGGACCTGATCACCCAGGACTGGGCACCTACCCCCTGCAGGACCTGATCACCCAGGAGTGGGCACCTACCCCCTGCAGGACCTGATCACCCAGGAGTGGGCACCTACCCCCTGCAGGACCTGATCACCCAGGAGTGGGCACCTACCCCCTGCAGGACCTGAACACCCAGGAGTAGGCACCGGGGGCAGGACCTGAACACCCAGGGCTGGGCACCTACCCCCTGCAGGACCTGTTCACCCAGGGCTGGGCACCTACCCCCTGCAGGACCTGTTCACCCAGGGCTGGGCACCTACCCCCTGCAGGACCTGAACACCCAGGAGTGGGCACCTACTCCTGCAGGACCTGAACGCCCAGGAGTGGGCACCTACCCCTGCAGGACCTGATCACCTACACCCTGCAGGACCTGGTCACCCAGGCCTGGGCACCTACCCCCTACAGGACCTGACCACCCAGAACTGGGCATCTACACCCAACAGGACTTGATCACCCAGGGCTAGGCACCTACCCCCTAAAGGACCTGATCACCCACGACTGGACACCTAACTCCTGAAGGACCTGATCACTGAGGACTGGGCACCTACCTCCTAAAGGACCTGACCACCCGATACTGGGTACCTACCTCCTAAAATACCTGATCACCCACGACTGGGCACCTACCAAGAACTGGGCACCTACGCCATACACAACCTGATCACCCAGGACTGGGCACCTACCCACTGCAGGATCTGATCACCCAGGACTGGGCACCTACACCATACGCAGCCTGATTACCCAGGACTAGGTGTCTGCCATCCTAACATATTCATAGGGACTGGGCACACACTCGGCATCTACCCAATAGAGGATCTGATCATTAGGGCTCGACAGCTGCCCTCACCAGTATCTGATCATAAGATCTAGTCACGAGGGACTTGGTACATAGAGAGAATATACCTTCCCACAGGATCTGATCATTGAGAAGCTGGAGCTGACTAGAGTGCAGGATCTGATCATTGAGGACTGGGCACATGGGGAAACAACCCTCTACAGGATCTGATCATTGAGGACTGGGCACATGGGGAAACAACCCTCTACAGGATCTGATCATTGAGGACTGGGTATCAACTCCCTGCAGGATCTGATTGCAAGGGACTGGGCACATAGTGGACATCCATCCCCCATACAAGATCTGGGCACACACTGGACATCTACACCCTGTAGGATCTAGTCAGAGGACTAGATATCTTCTTCCTACAGGATCCCTTCTCAGAAGACTGGGCATCTAATCTCTGCTGGATCTGATCATAGAGGACTGGGCATACACTGGGCATCTACCCTCTGTAGGATCTGATCACATCTACCTCCCTGTAGGATCTGATTATAGAGGACTGGGCATTTACCCTGGAAAAAAAAAGCTGACCAAACCAGAGAGCACTGCTGGTATTATTACCCTTATCATCTACTACGGACAGAGGTACCTCCTATGGATGGTACCACTAAAGGGCAGAGAAGATCTCATACCCCTAAATAAAAGAGCAGATCGCTCTGGCACAGCCTGGTGTAGGCTCTCCCTCACCCCTGGTGGAGTCTGTGGACATTAATTACTGATCAGCAATTTTTCCTGCTGGAGGTTTTTGGAGAGTAATCACCACCCGGAAGACGAGTCTGGCAGTTGCCCCTGCAGGAGACGGGGGGAATTTTCCCTTCGACTGGAGGAATTGGTCATGGCTGGAAGCTCTCTGCCGATGACATATGCCATTGTGGTTTGCTGACAGGGGTTCCACCCCGGTTTGTATATCAGATTGGGGGAGCCAGCCTCTGCCCTGTTTATGCCTTCTCCCCTGAGCCTCTGAATGGACTGCAATGCTACTGAGGAGAACCTGAGCCCCCTCCTTGCCACCCTTACTGCCCACCACAGAGAGATGTCCAGAAGAAAACAGCGTAATCCCAGGCAGATTAAACGTAAGTCAATCTTGACTGCCAGTGATCTTTGATAAAGTTCTTTTTCTAGCTGTGTAACATAGATTTGTCAGATTTTAGAGAACTACAAGTCCCAGCATCTTGGGGCATGTTCAGACTGGTGGTTCTTCAATAGCAAGCGGCACTGGATGCCCATCTATGCAAATAATTATTATTGTATTACTGCTTTGTTTACGAGTTTTATGACTCTCTACGGGAGTATTCTAAACTTTTCCTGTTAGCGGACATGAAACTCTAGAATCCCAAGGTGGTTCCAGTCAACTGGGATGCCCAGTCCAGGCTAGCACTGGAAGACTGGGAAAGCGATTAATCCATTTTGATTCTTGAGTCCTACAGAAAGATATCCCCTACTGTGTGGAGCCATTGATCAGTTCCACATCCCAGGAGGAGGAAATGCTGACTCTTGCCCCCAGGTCGTCTACAGATCTGGCTGGTGACGCTCTATTTACAGGATCATTAATGGTCACACAATTATTTTTAAGGCAGAGACGGTCATAGGGCCCTGTGGCACAATGCTTCGTGCCAAGTTCATCGACTGCTTGAGCCATCAGTGCAAGCTATGAACATTTGCTGATGGTTTTTGTTGGGTTGTGATGGCCACACGAGTCATTGGTCAGGCCAATGAAGCAATCCATCAAACATTTTGAGATCAAGTCAAGAAATGACCTAACAGATTGAGAATTGTTCCCTGTCAACAGTCAATTTTTGATTGTTATCAATTTAAAGGGATTGCGTGTTAACGCTTAGGGTTGAACTTAGTATCCTATATGAACTCAATGGCATGAAATCAGTAACCCCAAACAATCAAGGGTATGATTAGAATTTATTGATTGATGGTTCACTGTAGTTTTTGATGACTTGATAATCGGCTTTCTTCAATGTTGTATCATGTCAGCAGATCCTATGGCCGTGATTTCTCTGTAACTATCAATTATTTATTTATTTATTTGTTTTTTATTCCTCTCTTTCCTACCTTATACTAAGGTTGGGTTCATATATATGTGAATTGGATGTGTTTATTTTAAACCACATCTATTTTGCAGGACTTGAACGTGCCCGACTCTCAATGAAGCTGGTTCACACCTGTCCAGGGCGACCGCGGTGTGGTTTCAAAAATGGTCCTGTGCGTTTTTGGGTCCAGTTCCGGTGAAAATTTGCACATGAATTGCACCTGAATCGGTGAACTTAAGCCTCGTACCCACGCACAGATTGTTGGCCGACCGATCGGCCGTCTTTTGTCCAGTGTTGTTTGTTGGTTGAAATGTGCTCTAGACTTGCACTGGACTTTTGTTGGCCAACAAAAACCAACTACAGAATTGATGTCATGTGATGGTTGACTTTCCGTGTGTTTTTTCTTCTCTGAGCATGCCCAGTCTTGCTCATCTGATTTTTTTGTCTGCCGAAATCTGTACTGACTGAACAACAATCGGCCGTTCTGTTGTTGGCCAACAAAAATTTTATAGCATGCACACCAGATTTTTTTCGGCCAAAAAGTCGCAGTTGGTTGTCGGAAGCATCATACTAACAAGCCGACAATCGGCCGATCGGACGTTGGCTGACAATTTACGGCCAACAATCTGTGCGTGTGTACTGGGCTTTAAGCACACCGAACTCCGGACTACAAACCGCAGCCGCATATATGTGACCCTGGCCTAAAGGGTATTGGGCATAGAGGAGTGCTCTGTGGGGGTTTATTTACTATGGAAATTCCCTTTAATCCTAGACACTCATATGGTGAACTGGATAAACTGGTGGCGTTTTTCAACCTTATCAGCTATATAACTATAAAAGTTTCAATGTGAAGTTTCCCAGATTTTAACTTTAATGACAGTACAGCATGGGGGTGCAGTAACCCCTAACAGCCAATCGCAGATCAGTTTTCAGGTGGTCCTTTTAGTTAAAGAATGAATGTTGAGCTGTGATTGGCTGCTGGGGTTGATTTACTAAAACTAAAGAGTACAAAATCTGGTGCAGCTGTGCGTGGTAGCCAATTGGCCTTTAATTTCAGCTTGTTCATTTTAGCCCCCGTTCACATTAGTTCGCTCCGACTTCGGGGGCGACCTGTGAAGTCGCGTGCAGCACGACTTGCACGAACTTCATATAATGAATGTCTATGCAAGTCGCCTCCAGGTTGCCCCGAAGTAATACAGGACCCTTTTTCTAAGTCGGAGCGACTTTTGTGTTGCTCCTATTAGAACCGGTCCTGTACTACTCAATGGACCCGACAGTGCGCGACTTGCCAGGCTGACCAAGTCGTAATAGTGTGAACCGGCTCTTAAGCTTTGACGGGGAAAAAAATAACTGGAAGCTGATTGGTTTCTTTGCACAGCGGCACCAGATTTTGCACTCTCCAGCTTTAGTAAATCAACCTCTGTGCTTTACTGCACACGATCGCTCTTTGTACTGTGTTGAATAATATGTCAACCTATAAAAATAGCCCTTAGAATGTGGCGTACTAAAGTGCCATTGGTTCACACTGCTAATGAGAAATGCTAATCTAGAACTTTCACAACCGGTACGCTCTTCAGACCTCGATTTTTATCGTTCAGAATCAAGATGGCGGACTCAAAGAAAGTTTGTGTGCTTTGTAATGTTTGCTTTCGGTTGCATGGAGATGTAGATGAAAGCTGAGAATCTGTTCTGGAGAATGAATGAATGGCCCATTTAAATGTTTTATCTTGTGTAAGCCTTGCCTAAATTTTTGTTGCTTATTTGCATAAAATCTTGCCAAGGAAACGTTTCTCATCGCTCACGCTTTTCAATGTAGTGAGGTCTATAGTCTGTAATTAAATTAAAATGTGGCAAATATTTTCTAACTTCTCAATACCTAGAACTCTAAATTGTAAAACCCAAATTCTTCCACAGATGAAAGTTTTGTAAACCCAAAAGCAAACTTCTTTTTTTTTTTTTTTATTTTTTTATACATTGCTTTTTACCATTCTTTAGATGTGGTGGCTGCATTCCCCCCTGCCCTCCTGCCCTCTAATTTTTATATGGTGATGCCAGTAACATACTTCCTGTCCTGGGGTGACAACACTCACTCACTGCACTGTATCAATGGAGGAGCATGTTGTCACCCTAGGGCAGTGAAGGCGAACCTTGGCACCCCAGATGTTTTGGAACTACATTTCCCATGATGCTCACCTACATTACAGAGTGCACCAGCATCATGGGAAATGTAGTTCCAAAACATCTGGGGTGCCAAGGTTCGCCATCACTGCTAGGCTGTTCTTCTGGTTTGGACTACACTCGCCTCCACTTCATTAAACTACAAATCCTTCCTATCTATGAAGATATCTGGAAAAGCTAAAAACCTTGTTTAATATGTCAAGTGTACAGCAAGTGAGAAGGACCCTGGAATTCTGGCAGGATCAACAGATGTTTATCTGTACTTCCTGAAAATGTTCTTAGCCTAAGAAAAAACATTGCAGCCACCACATCCAAGGCCTGGAAAGCTGCTGTATATTGCATTAATATTATTGGGTTAGATATTCTTTAAACGCATTGCTGTGAAGCAGGCTTTGGGGCTAGGTAGCAATGGCATGTTATTACTTAAAGTCCAAGTCCACCTCGAGAAAAAAAAAAAATGCATTTGCTGGTTTTTTTTCTGCATTGCATTACTTTTAAAGTAGTTTTAAAAAATTATATATATATATAATATATATATATATAATATAATATATAATTTTTTTTTTTTTATTTATTTTTTATTAAGCAATATGGGTGCATTTTTTTTTTTTTTTAAGAGGTGGACTTAGACTTTAAGTGCTCAGATGCCATGTTGGGTGAGGGGGCATACTCCTCTCTAATAATTTTTTTCCTTCATAATTCAGCTCGGCCCGCCCCCTCACTTTCCTCATTGGATTACTGACTTTGATTAACAGCAGAGGGAGCCAATGGCGCCCGCTGCTGTGCCTTAGCCAATAAAGAAGAAGAGTCCCGGGCAGCCAAGGTTCTCATGCAACATTTCTGGATTAAGATGGGGGTCAGGGTATTAGGGGGGGGCTGCTGCACACAGGTTTCTTATCTTAATGCATAGAATGTATTAAAGCGTTAACCCCAAGAAAAAAGATCCTTAAAGCATGTTATACAGCACAGTGCTTGTGCTGTGTCATTTGGCCCACCATATCACCTAAAGCCCTGGCTGATCCTGCAAGTTTATGCCCTCCCCTCTGTAAACTGACCACGGTTTATCATGGCTGTTGAGCCCTGACACTGTGGTCAGTGTACATGCCTCTGTCATCCGCAGGTCTCTTGTGCTCCTCTCCCCCCTCCCTCCCTGCTCCTGTGTCAGTGCTCGCCCCCCTCCCCTCCTGCTGCTAAAATAACTTTTATTATCCTCTATAATCCTCTCTGTACCCTGATTACAAGTTCTCCTGTCTCTTTGTTTTATTAAAAAAAAAAATGCCGCCTTTACTGTATTTCAAAGCGGCTCCCAGCCATCACGTGATTGGCTGGCGCTATCTCTCTCCTTTTCTCGCCCCGCCTGACGTCAGCAAGGGAATCTCAGGCCCCACTTCCTGCATCTGTCAGATGGGGAGAGGAGAGAGCTGGCTGGTCATTTGATCGCCGGGACCCGCTCTGAAATATGGTAAAGGCGGCATTTTTTTTTTTTTTTTATAAAACCCAGAGACTGGAGCACTTGTAATCAGGGTACACAGAGGATTGTATAAAGTTGTCAAAGTGGATTAACAACCACTTTAAGATAAAAAACCTTCTGCCTTTAGAACCACTTTAAGGTAAAAAATGTTTAGGTAGCGAGCGATATGTTCCCTCATTCCCCCCCCCCCCCCCCTATACTTACCTGAGCCCTCACTTGATCCAGCGCTGTGCCCGTCTGTAGCAGCTCTCCCTGTTCTCGCAGGCTCCTGCTGCTGTCAGTCAAACCTTTGAGGAAGGAGCAGGGGGTGGGGCAAAGCCATGCTGCCTCTGTCTATAGACGCAGACAGCGTGGCCTGGGATCGAGCCTGCAGGACTGCCACAATAGGAAATTATTTTCTATGGTGGCATGCAGAGAAGAGGAGGAGCCAAGCGCACAGGCTGGGTACCTGGGAAGAGGAGGTTCGGGATTGCTCTGTGCAATTCCATAGGTAAGTATAAACCTGTCTGTTATTAAAAAAAAAAAAAAAAAAAAAATAGATATATAATCTATCACTTTAAAGCATTGAAGCCTGAATCAGTACACAGGATCAGAAAATTGTAAGAAAATTACCACTTTCAAATCGGTCGTACGATAATCTGATCGTTCGTACAGAGCTTTCGAGAGCTCATCACAATTCATGCGAAATTATATGATGGGGCAAGCATGAAAATCTTTCTCGTACTACACCAGATTGTACGATTTTCGTTTAATTAGTACAGTTGTTTGAAATTACAATACATTACATCACTTCCGAAATTTTATTCTGCCGTACGAACATTTTTGCAACTTTTGTTGCCTCTTCATTGATATGAGACCAGCATACTCATTGTGTGTGCCAGGCATTAGGCCAACAACCAACAAACATGAGATACTTGCCATCTCAATAAGTCAACAGTTGTTGGAGTTAATCCATCCCTTTGTCTGTGGATACTTTCCCATTGTTTTTTTAATTTTTCCAACTGATGGTTATTTTGTGGTAAGGTCAGAACTTTGTGTCCTGGTGATATATGTGAATATTATTATACAGGATTTATATAGCGCCAACAGTTTGCGCAGACATTATAGTTACAATACAATTTTTGGTACAAGCGGAATCAGAGGGCCCTGCTCGTTAGAGCTTACAATCTAAGAGGGGAGGGTCAAGTGATACCAAAGGTAATAACTTTGGGGGATGAGCTGATGGAGAAAGTAAAAACAGTGTTAGTATTAGTTAGAAGCAGTAAAGCCTTCTTTGAAGAGAAGAGTTTTTAGGGATTGTCTAAAGATGTGGATAGATAGACAGATTGGGGTAGGGAGATCCAAAGGATGGGAGAAGCTCTGGAGAAGTCCTGTAGGCGAGCATGGGGGGATGTGACAAGGGAGCTAGAGAGCAGGAGGTTTTGTGAAGACTAAAGAATATGTTTATATTATGGCAGGGGTGGACAAATTTATGTGGAACTCAGGGGCCAGTAGAATTTCTTTTTCGGAGTCAGCGCTATTGACTACAACAACTAGAACAAAGCTCAGATGTTTGGCACCAGTTGTAACTTTGAAAGAGCATTGGCTACGTTATTGGGATCTGTTCTGCCATCCATGTTGCAGTCAAGAAAAGCAAAATCTTCGGTGTTGAAGGTGATGTCCTCCGTCTTTGCTGGACTAATTTGTACAAATCATGGACAGTTTTCTAAAGAATTTGTAGCCAACACGAAGCGTTATTGACTCTTTTCAGTTGCTATTGGAAGAACATGTCACCTTGTATACCATAATTGGGCTCTACATTGGCTTGTGTAGATCTACATGAGCTTTCCTATCTCTGTATTGTTCCATATTTGTCCCATGAGTGTCCAACCTGGGAAGGAACCAAGATAAGCGCCCAGTGTGCTTCTTGTGGTGACAGTATCTTATGGGTAGAGAATTTGGCCAGACTCGTTACCGGGTAGTGTACGGGGAGAGCTCTGAACAGGTACAGAATTTGGGGCAATAAGAACATTTTGTATGCGGTCACCCTTCCATGCCAGGTTAAGTACAAAGATTTCATACGTGTGGTTTCCGTGTCCAATTTGCGCAGAAGTCTAGTTACGTTAACTATCAAGAGTTTCGTGGGATCAGCTGGTAGGTCAATACCTAGGTAATGGATTTTATCTGAGGACCAAGGGATGGGAACCAAGGACTCAAGCAGGGTTTGAGCCCGGGAATCGACTCCAAGGTTCAGAACCATGGACTTGGACGCATTGAGCTTGTAGTAAGAGATACGGTGGAAGTGTTGCAAAACTTTATATGCAGTGGGGAGGGATTTGGACGGGTCTGTGAGCATGAGGATAATATCATCCGCGAATGAGGTGGGGGACAATATCTTAGACCGTGCGCATAGTTCTACATAAACTTTCATATTTCTGTATTGATCATCCAAATGGGTCAGGGCAGGCCAATGTGTGTCTAGCCAGGGAAAGAATCAAGATGGGTACCCAGTTTTCTTCTTATGAACACCATTTCTTGAAGCATGCATATAGATCTATATGTGTCACAGCCGGGGCCCAAGTGTGTCCAACCTAGAAAGGCACCAAAGTACCTAGTGCTCTTATGAACACCGTTTCTTGGAGCATGCACATAGTTCACCATAAATTTTCTTGTCTCTGTATAGATTTAGGTGTCACAGACAAGGCCCATATGTCTCCAACCTGGGAAAGAATCAAAGAGTGCCCAGGGCTCTTCTTGTGAAGGCAGAATCTCAGAACTTGCACATAGTTCTACGGGAATTATTCTGTCTCTGTATTGATCCATATGTGTCACAGGCAGGACCATGGGCTTTGACCCTGGGAAAGAACCAAGATAGGTGCCTAGTGTTCTTCTTGCGTGGACAGTATCTCAGAACATGCGTAAAGTTCTTCATACACTGTATAGATCCATATGTATTAAGGCAGGCGGGTATGTGTCCATCCTTGAGAGAACCAAGATAGGTACCCAGTGTTCTTGTAAGAACAGTATCTCAGAACTTGCACATAGTTCTACGGGAACTTTCCTTTCTCTGTATTCATCCATATGCATCACAGGCAGGCCAATGTGTGTCCACCCTGGGAAGGAACTAAGATAGGTAGGTCCCCGGTACTCTTCTTGTGAGGACAGTAACTCTGAGCATTTGCAAAACTTTACCCTCCCTTCTATTGTCTGCTCCTATTGCTGGGGAGTGTTGGGGGGAAGCAGCAAGCTTCAAGCCTGATTGAAGCATTAGGGTACAGTAGAGCAGTGGTCCTCAACCCTGGTCCTCAGGGCCCACTAATGCCTTGTACACACGCAACGATTATCGGCCGACTTTTGTCCAGTGTTGTTGTGTTGGTTGAAATGTGCTCTAGACTGCACACGAATTTTCTCGGCCAACAAAAATCTACTTCAGAAGTGATGTCATGTGCTGGTTTACTTTCCGTGTGTTTTTTTCATCTCTGAGCATGCCCAGTCTTGCTCATCAGATTTTTGTCTGCCGAAATCTGTACTGACTGACGGAAAATCGGCCGTTGTGGTGACGGCCAACAAAAATTTTATAGCCTGCACACCAGATTTTATTTGGCCGAAAAGTCTTTTTCCTTTAGACTTACCAAAACCATATAATATGAGGTCAAACCTAAACACTTTCAATTTGTATGCAATCTGGAAGGCCCTTGCACTATAATAAAAAAGGTAAATCTGAAGGAAATCTAACCACAAAAGTTGGATAGTGTGTATCCAGCTATACAAGCCGAAAATCGGCCGATAATTCACGGCCAACTATTGATGCGTGTGTACGAGGCATAACAGGCCAGGTTTGCAAGATAACTGAAATCCATCCCAGGTGATATCATTTGCTGCTCAGTGATTGCAGTACTCTAGTCTGCATCTCTCCAAGGTAATACTTAAAATCTGGCCTGTTAGTGGGCCCTGAGGACCGGAGTTGAGGACCACTGCAGTAGAGCATGCTTCTACCTGCACAGTGTTGGGAGATCTTGTGACAGGAGGCGCAGCAACGTAAGGGAGCACTCTGCCAAAACATTTTTGCAAAGAGAAGCCTAGTTGCTATGGAATTCTGCTTTTTATAACCCTTATCTTTGCTCTTTTTTTTTTTTTTTCTTTTTTTATTTACCTGCAGTTGATCTATTTGGAGCGCACTGTGGCTGTGCACAGGCTTTTCGTGGAGCATATCAAGAGGGCTTATGGTGTAGGAAACCTAGAATGAGACCAACCAGCTTATACATAGTTTCTGTTCTCCTTGGGAGTTATCATAGGCTTATCTATGCATCAGACTCCTATTTTTGTGCCCAGAGGGCCGTCTGTGAACCTTCAGACACTTTTTCCAGATTTGGTAGACGATCAGCTGCTTTCTGTCATGTGCATTTCTTTGTCATGTGCTCCTAAGTGATGGCATTTCAGTGCCCTGTAAGTTCAGGATAATTTCTGCAAATGCGACTGTATTTGCAGCAATGATGTGATGATAGCGATCCATCTGCAGTTCGCTAGGAAAGCTTACAGGAGCCTTGATATAGGTGCCCAACAGGTACACATTCTATAGAGTATACCCAGCCTCATATATGTTGATTCTGGCATAATAGTATCCCATTTATTGAATGAGAATACTTTCTGCTCACTGTGCAGCTGCATAAGGCCCATCTGTACTTGGGGGCCCATAGATGCTAGATGTGGGTCAAATAATCTTATAAGGGACTCGGTGGTTCTTTGGTGACTTTGTCTACCACTGGAGGTTGGGGCTTGATGGCCATTGGGAATGCACTCCCTTTTTATGTGTGCATGGGGACCTTATTGTCCTTTTTGCAATGGTGATTTGCATTTCAGTTGATCATTTGATAGGATACCAACATTGTGCTCTAACTATCAATACAATGATAACTAAGGGAAGTGTTAATGGTGGGTAAGCGGCCTAAGATGCTGACAGGTAGCACGTCTCGCTTGCCTAGTCTGGCCGAATTGGACATTGTTTATCAGAATGCTTCAGCATCCTGTGACATTGCCAAGCATGCACCAAAACCAATTATAGGGCCACCCTGGGCATATGCATCAATCTAGACCAACCTTTCTCAGTCTTTTTAGTGCAGGGGAACCCTTGAATTACCTTTCCGGTCTCAGGGACCCCATGTTAAAATGACTATAGTTACAACTCCTGATACATTAGTGTGATTGGTCAAGTTGGCTTCACATATATGCAAATTGGATGTGTCTTATTCAATTAGCAAAACATGTGAATGTGACACGCTTTCCAATGGAGCTGGTACACACATGTTCTGGGTGGCTGCAGTGCAAATTTGAAAAGGGTCCTGTGCATTTTTGGGTCCGGTTCAGGTGTGAATTCCGGGAAAAACTTGCACCTGAACAGAAACGCACAGGACACTGGACTGCACACCACAGCCGAACCTGTTTGAACCCAGCCTTAATGGGAAGATTGCTTCTTACACTTGTAGACATGGGCAAAAAATTCCCCGTTAGACAGCTAAAAAGATCAGTGGTGTTAGTGAGAACTTATCTGAGAGGCAGAAATTGCTCATTGCTCAAGGAACCCCTAGCAACCTCTGGAGGAAACCAAGGGTTCCATGGAACCCTGGTTGAGAAACATTGATCTAGACCAGGGATATGCAAACTGTAGCCCTCCAGCTGTTGCAGAACTACAAGTCCCATGGGTCATAGCAAGACTGTGAAAGCCACAAGCATGACACCAAGAGGCAGAGGCATGATGGGATAGTTTTGCAACAGCTGGAGGGCCACAGTTTGTATATCCCTGATCTAGACCGATATTAGCCTCTCTATGGCCTGTGCATATGATTTTTCAGAGGACACTGGAGCAATGTGGGAAACTTGCCACCGATAAAGAGCTCATTCACCACGCCATGTTCGTTGAGTTGGGTTGATCTATGCAGATCAGTAATTTGAATGAGCCATTAATCATTTCTTGAAGTGTTGAGCTGCATAATTACACAGGGTCTATATAAGGTTATTTAACCAGCCATTCTCAACTAGAGTTTCTCCAAAGGTTGCCAGGTTCCTCACGCTTGCTTATTGACATCCCATCTGCTGGTGCTTGCATAGTTCCATGTCCAGTGCCATATAGCAGAGCCAGCAGCATAATACCAGTAGCTGTCAGTAAGGGTGGCATAGTGACCATCATTTTTAAGGGGTGCATTCTTCACACTGACCACCTATGTAAGGGGCACTCTTCCTATTGTCCCCCAATGAATTGATTTGATCATGGGTTCCCTCAGACTCCAACATTATTCTTAAAGCGGAGTTCCGACCACGAAAAAATTTCTTTCAATAAAAATACCCCCGGGACAGTCAGGGCTAGTACATTCCACAATGGATAGCCTCTGTACTGTCCCGGGTCGCACTTACCTGCAAGAAGAAATACTTACCTTGAAAATTTCTTCTCCAGCGTTGCCATCTCGGATGTGGGCAGCTGAAGCCAGCGCGATCCTCTTCCGTGTCCTCTTCTCCCAGAATGCACCGGCCCCACTCATCACTTCCGGTGCGGCACCGCATTCCTCCACAGCTTCTGGGCATGCCCAGAAGCTGTTTAGCAGGGAATGCGGCGCCGCACCGGAAGTGACGAACAGGGATGGTGCAGGCGCATTGATTCCTGGGAGCGATGACGTTCAGCTCCCAGGAATCATTGCAAACCGGAAGTGACGGCGCGGGGCGCGGCCGCCGAGGGAGGAAGTGGAAGAAAGTTGAGTATATTTTTCTACAATAACAAGGTAAGTAAAAAAAAAAAATCGTAACTATCCATTTACAGTGGGTACGGAAAGTAGTCAGACCCCCGTAAAATTTTTCACTCTTTGTTATATTGCAGCCATTTGCTAAAATCATTTAAGTTCATTCTTCTTCCTCATGAATGTACACATAGCACCCCATACTGACAGAAAAACACAGAATTGTTGACATTGTTGCAGATTTATTAAAAAAGAAAAACTGAAATATCACATGGTCCTAAGTATTCAGACCCTTTGCTCAGTATTTAGTAGAAGCCCCCTTTTGATCTAATACAGCCAGGAGTCTTTTTGGGAAAGATGCAACAAGTCTTTCACACCTGGATTTGGGGATCCTCTGCCATTCCTCCTTGCAGATCCTCTCCAGTTCTGTCAGGTTGGATGGTAAACGTTGGTGGACAGCCATTTTTAGGTCTCTCCAGAGATGCTCAATTGGGTTTAAGTCAGGGCTCTGGCTGGGCCATTCAAGAACAGTCACGGAGTTGTTGTGAAGCCACTCCTTCGTTATTTTAGCTGTGTGCTTAGGGTCATTGTCTTGTTGGAAGGTAAACCTTCGGCCCAGTTTGAGGTCCAGAGCACTCTGGAGAAGGTTTTTGTCCAGGATATCCCTGTACTTGGCCGCATTCATCTTTCCCTCGATTGCAACCAGTCGTCCTGTCCCTGCAGCTGAAAAACACCCCCACAGCATGATGCTGCCACCACCACGCTTCACTGTTGGGACTGTATTGGACAGATGATGAGCAATGCCTGGTTTTCTCCACACATACCGCTTAGAATTAAGGCCAAACAGTTCTATTTTGGTCTCATCAGACCAGAGAATCTTATTTCTCACCATCTTGGAGTCCTTCAGGTGTTTTTTAGCAAACTCCATGCGGGCTTTCATGTGTCTTACACTGAGGAGAGGCTTCCGTCGGGCCACTCTGCCATAAAGCCCCGACTGGTGGAGGGCTGCAGTGATGGTTGACTTTCTACAACTTTCTCCCATCTCCTGACTGCATCTCTGGAGCTCAGCCACAGTGATCTTTGGGTTCTTCTTTACCTCTCTCACCAAGGCTCTTCTCCCCCGATAGCTCAGTTTGGCCGGACGGCCAGCTCTAGGAAGGGTTCTGGTCGTCCCAAACGTCTTCCATTTGAGGATTATGGAGGCCACTGTGCTCTTAGGAACCTTAAGTGCAGCAGAAATCTTTTTGTAACCTTGGCCAGATCTGTGCCTTGCCACAATTCAGTCTCTGAGCTCTTCAGGCAGTTCCTTTGACCTCATGATTCTCATTTGCTCTGACATGCATTGTGATCTGGAAGGTCTTATATTGACAGGTGTGTGGCTTTCCTAATCAAGTCCAATCAGTATAATCAAACACAGCTGGACTCAAATGAAGGTGTAGAACCATCTCAAAGATGATCAGAAGAAATGGAAAGCACCTGAGTTAAATATATGAGTGTCACAGCAAAGGGTCTGAATACTTAGGACCATGTGATATTTCAGTTTTTCTTTTTTAATAAATCTGCAACAATGTCAACAATTCTGTGTTTTTCTGTCAGTATGGGGTGCTATGTGTACATTCATGAGGAAGAAGAATGAACCTAAATGATTTTAGCAAATGGCTGCAATATAACAAAGAGTGAAAAATTTAAGGGGGTCTGAATACTTTCCGTACCCACTGTATTTTTCAGGTGACAAATAGGAAGTGGACTATGTCGATTTTGTGGCTGGAACCTCGCTTTAAGGGTTCCTCTAGGGTAAAAAGGTACAGAAAGGCTGGATTAAACCATTTATGCCTCGTTTCCACTGAGTGGTACGGTACGGTTTGGTACGGTACACAATTTCTGCTGTTTCCATTGTCAAAAGTTGTAAATGGTATCCTAATTCCGAACCGTACCGTACCACTTTTTTGGTACCCTTTCGTTGGGGTACCAAGCACATTAGTACCGTACCAACAGGGTGGAGCAGTACTGTTGAGCTTAGGTACTGTTGGCGGTGGAATTGCATGCCTGATCAAGGTGTACCATACCGAACCGTACTGAACTGTAGGGAACCGAACTGCTCAGTGGAAACGAGGCATTAGTCCTTGGTAAACCTTGGAACAGAAATGCGGTGAAACAGTCTAGTGCGTTTATAAATTGGCAAAAGCGGTTGAAAATTACGTTTCCTGAAAAAACCTCATTACTGTCTCTGAATAAGACCCCAGTATTTTATTCCTTTTTTGCTTTTGGACGCGGCACAAAAAAAAAAGGAAAAAAAAAAGCTTCCAATCTCCCGGAATATTACATGTACACATGGTCACATGTAGGGCTTATCTTCCCAGCCCAGATATGTGGAGGAGATGGAGGCCGCCTGGACTCCTCCAGCTCATTATTCGCCTCGCTTTTATGCAGATTATTTTGATAGAGGTGGTGGGGGGGATGGGGTGTCGAAAGGTGAGAAGCTGCATCGTTTCTGAAGGCCGCAGCTCCCACCCAGATGCCGAGTGGGATAACAAGCGAGCTCTGATCGCTGGCCAGATAAGCTTTAAAATATTCCATTATGCAGTCAGGTCCTGATAGAATCGCTGTGTCGGGACAGGCCTCAATGCAGATCCTTATCTGCTGTGACTCTAGCATTCATTGTATTAAAAGGATCACGTGTGCAGGAAAGTATTTCTTTTAGAGATCTCACAGCTGCCGTGATCTTATCTCTCCCCCCCCCCCCCAACTAGATATTACTTTGCAGCCAGCAGACATATAAGCTTTTTTTTTTTTTTTTCTAATGATGATCCTAAACCGAGATAAAAAAAAAAAAAAACGCCAAAATTAACTGACTCCTTTCATGGGGAGCAGATGGCAAAGTGGAATTGCGCTTATAGTGAGATGGCAAGCCTCGATAAAGGTTGGCGAGATATATCGAAGGGTCTTTTTTTTTTTTTTTTCGGCCGGGGTTGGAGGTGGTGGGGGCCACCTGTGTCTCCCAGAACTTTCCGTCAGTGTTGGCGGGCACTGGGAGCGCGCTGTTTGCTCGGAAGAGATCTAGGCTGCTGATTGCGAAGGCGATTTAGGGTTGTCAGAAATAGCTGGCTGATAAAACTGGTTTATCTGACGGGGGAAGTAATTGCAATCCTCCAGTTCCATCTACCTGTCTGGGTTTTTCTAGAAGCGATTATTAAATTGATAAATCTGAATCTCTATCTCTCGTCCTATTTTTCTTCCTCTGTCTCTCTGTTCCGTATCTCCTCTTCCCACTTTCCAAATCCCTCGACCCACTTCCTTCCCGTCAGCTTCCTCTCCCATTAATCCTTTCGTTGCTGTATTGTCAGAGATGGAACGCGGGAGAAGCTTCAGAGTTCCGAGTTGTGAGTTACATTTGTTTTATATTCTGGAGAGCGGGATTAACAATGAGCGAGGTTTGTTGGTCGTTGGCTTTCTAGTTGTAGGGGGACTACAACTCCCAGCTAGCTAAAGCTGACTCACCTTCACCCTCCACACCCAACATTCCGGTATTCCACTCCTCCTCCACCTTCTCTTTCACAATTTGATTTGTTGTTCCCTATTACCTATTTTTGGAGAACACATTCCTTGCAGTTACTGGATTTTGGCTTAGATAAGAATTACGTATCGGCAGCCTGCGGCCTCCTGGGATACTTCGGTCACATATCCCAGGAGGTCTCGGGGTACTCCACAGCACGTGGGTTGCAGGGTGTTATTTGGGGATGGTCCTTTCTTTCTGATTCTTGCAGCCAGCCCCCCTCTGGATGTGTCGCAGCACATTTATGTCATAGGGTGGTTGGCTGCAGAAACACAGAAGAGACAGCTGGCCCCTTGATGAAGTGCCTCGGTGCACGTGCATCAACCTAGAAGAGACCGCTGGTTTCTTGATGACGTGCTAAGGCACATGCATGTCATGGGTGGCAGGCTGCAGGAACCCAGACAAGACAGCCGACCCCTGATGACTACCTTCAACATATATGCGTCATCAGGTTTGTGGCTACAAGAACCTGGAAGAGACAGCCAGCCCCCTGATGACAACCCTCAACACATATGCGTCATCAGGTTTGTGGCTACAAGAACCTGGAAGAGACAGCCAGCCTCCTGATGACAACCCTCAACACATATGCGTCATCAGGTTTGTGGCTACAAGAACATGGAAGAGACAGACAGCCCCCTGATGACAACCCTCAACATATATGCGTCATCAGGTTTGTATCTACATGAACCTGGAAGAGACAGCCAGCCCCCTGATGACAACCCTCAACATATATGCGTCATCAGGTTTGTGGCTACAAGAACATGGAAGAGACAGCCAGCCCCCTGATGACAACCCTCAACACATTTGCGTCATCAGGTTTGTGGCTACAAGAACCTGGAAGAGACAGCCAGCCCCCGATGACATACCAAGGCGCATGCACATCATTGGGTGGCCATCTGCAGGAACCCAGAGGAGATGGCCAGTCCCCTGATGAAGCGCGGAGACGCATGTGCATCATCAGGGGGGGGCTAGCTGCAAGTACCCGGCAGACCGCCAGCTCCCTGATGATGTGCAGGGGGCGGGGTTGATTTGCTTCTGCAAGAACTAAGAAGAGACAGCCAACGGCCTTGAGATGCACCAATGCTGGCACGTTGATTGGCTGGCTGTAAAACCCCAGAAGAGACAGCCAGCCCCCCCCTGATTAACAGTCTTGGTGCACATGGTTAAACAGGGGTCAGCTGCAGGAAGATAGTCGGCTAACAGTGACATCAAAGAAGAAGGTGACTGCACAGGAATAAGCGAGCAGCAGTGGAGTAGCGGCTTCCTTTAGAACATTGCTGGATTGACTGGGTGATGGTTGTTTTTTTATTTATTTATTTATTTATTTATTTTTTTTTTTAATTATTTATTTTTTAAAAAAAATATTTTTACTTATTTATTTATTTGTGTGGATTATCCAGCAAAAAAGGAAGGAGGGGGAAAAAAACAATATTTTCAAATTTGTAGCTTCTATTAAAACCATCCCTGGTGATCCTGCCAAAAAGGAATCCTAGTTCAGGCACTTCCTGTTATAGTGTGAGAAAGCTCTATCTCTGTCCCCCAAATTGTGCTCCTGTGTTGTCACGTTGTCACACAGGCTTGCGATGGAAACTATAGTTGGCTGTTTCAATGCACCTTACTCAGGCATGGTCCAATGTTGTCACCATTAGGAAATCTGCTATGAGGAATGCAAAACAGCCATCACTGGAATCCATGTAAGACAGGAAGTGAATACAAAAAGGCAGCAGGTGATCAGCAGCATGTATTTAGGGATGAAAAAAAAAAAGAAAGTGAAATAAGGCTTGTATTTAAAAAGTGACAAGTCCTTTTGAGAAATGGAGAAACCAATAACTGAGTTACCAAAATAAATAACTGTTTAAAATACAAATAATGTGCAAGTTGTTAGACCTCAGAAATGTTTAGGAGCGCGTCCAGGTAAATGTGCTTACTATTGCAGCAAATTTAGGAACCACAAAAACTCATCCTGTGTTTCCTTTCAAAATGGAAGTAGTACAAGTACCTAGAGATGCTCTGCTTTTATCCTCTTGCAATCCCCTTTACAGCAAAGCTCAGACTGGGAAGGGTATTCAACTGCATGAAAATGTGCTGTAGGAGGAGAAAGCAGAGGGATGGCCTTAATTTGTCTGCTGTCCTTCTTCACTCTCCAGTCTAAAGGCATGGCAAGGAGAGAGGACATTGCTATATTCCAGTACTGTAAGTAGGGATCATCCACCTCGCTGTGCTGTTCTGTAAGTAGGGATCATCCACCTCACTGTGCTGTTCTGTAAGTAGGGATCATCCACCTCGCTGTGCTGTTTTGTCAATCTCAAATAGTATGTGAAAGGATAGGAGTGACACAAATGTGGAATAAGTCCAGCAAGAGTTTATATTTCACAAAAAGATAGTGAAAAATGCGACCAACGCGTTTTAGGGCTTAAACTCTGCCTTTTACCAAGGCTTAAATATTGGCAATAAATAAGGATGATGCTGGATACATAATAACAAAGACGTCTTCTAGCATGGGGTATAAATCTCAGGACTGGTTGGACAGAAATACAAATTTGTTGGTGGGTACGATGCCATCCGCCCCCCCATATGTATTTAATCTCCAGTGCCAGTCAGTAAAGGGTTATGGAGGCTCCCACTCCTGTGACGTGGTCGGGTTGCCATGCTGTCTGCTGCTGGTGAGTTTCAGAGGCTCAGCCGGTGGAACACAATACTGATGTGGAATGAGATAAGCGATGGGCAGGAAGCGCAGCGTGTGGGTTTCAGCCCAGCTGGTACCGCATGTGGGCATTGTGAGGTTTAGTGCTGGAGATGCGCCCACTTTGTATTATTTCTATTCTGATACTAAGAATTCCCCTAATGGTGTGAAAATGACGTGGCATATCCCTTTTATACCTGCTGGGCGTGAAGGTCAGAGCGCCTCACCAACCGTCAGTGCTGGTGGCATGCTGGGCATTTAGTTGCTTAAATTGTTTACACTTATGAAGGCTGAGCTTTGCAGAGCTTGTCCATACCTTCTCCATCACCTAGTACAATACTGGAGCCCCCATAACCAGTTTGTAGGGGTCTCCAGATTTATTGATTTGAGGTGACGTTTTGTATTTTGAGTACCTAGGGTGTAGTGACCTTGCCCCTCTCCCATCCCTGTATACCATAAGGAGGGTGCCAATACCATTTGAAACCTGCAGTTCTGCAGAATCCCTTGCCACTGCCCCACCCACAGCGGTTTAACCTTAAACTGCGTAAGGGGTTCTTTACTGTCAGAGCGGTAAGGATGTGGAATTCTCTTCCACAAGCAGTGGTATCAGCAGGGAGCATCGATGGTTTCAAAAAATTATTAGATGGGCATCTTAAAGACCACAACATACAGGGGTATACAATGTATGATTAACAGTAAACACACACACATCATAGGTTGGACTGGATGGACTGATGTCTTTTTTTCAACCTCACTAACTATGTAACATCCTGCTGTCTGGGCTGCTAGTGATCATCCCCACAGTAAAGATGCGCACTTAGTTTTGGGGTTCATGTAGACTGTGGACTGGCTGTAAAATGCATAAGTACCCTCTGAAAATTAACCACTTAGGGACCGGAAGGTTTTCCCCCCTAATGACCAGGTAATTTTTTGTGATTTGGCACTGCGTTACTTTAACAGACAATTGCACAGTCACGCGACGCTGTACCAAAAAAAAATTGATGGCCTTCTTCCCCACAAATAGAGCTTTCTTTTGGTGGTATTTGATCACCTCTGCAATTTTTTTTTTTTTTTTTTTTAATATATATTTATTTTTTGCGCTATAAGCGCCAGATAACATTGCAGCGACGCTACCTCGCACCGCGACCTCCGAGATCGCGGTGCGAGCAGCGCGCCGCTACCTCGGAGCAGCCGCCACGGACTTCATAACATTGAAGTCTATGGCGGTCGCCTCCGGGTCGCCCCAAAGAAGCTCCGGACCCTTTTTCTAGGTCAGAGCGACTTGTGTCGCTCCTATTGTAACGGGTCCGCAGCTTCCCTTTGGGAGGCGACCTGCGGCGACCTGTGAGGCGACCAGGTCGCCTCACAGGTCGCCCTAGTGTGAACCGGCACTAAACAAAATAAGAGGGACAATTTTGAAACAAAAAAAAAAAAACAATATTTTTTTACTTTCTGCTATATAACATTCCCAATAATAAAAAAAAAAAAAAATTATTTTTTCATCATTTTAAGCCAGTTTGTATTCTGCCACATATTTTTGGTTGAAAAAAAAAAATATCCCAATAAGTGTATATTGATTGGTTTGTGCAAAAATGATCGCGTCTACAAACTAGGGGAAAGATTTATGTAATTTTTAAATTTTAACATTAACACTAGGGAAGATCAAAGGGTTAAATGTATGCGTAGGGGGTGCTTTCTAACTGTGTGGGGGATGGACATCTAGAATAAACCCAGGGACCTGTGGTCCTAAATAGGAGGAACACAGCAGCCCAGTGTTGTTTGCTGACAGAACAACGGTCTGCCGTGTTTATAATGGCAGACCGCCGTTCTGTCCCTCTGGAGAGTGATCGGCCGCCGCCCCCGCAGATCAGCTTTCCCTGTCGCGAATCGCCGTGGGCCACTATGCTCGCGCCCGAGGAGCGACTTATTGGTACGGCGATTTGCGCAGCTGAGCCACCTTGCCGCAGTATATTTGTGGCGAGTGGTCGGAAAGAGGTTAAAGTGGTTGTAAACCAGGGGTTTAACCACTTAAGCCCCGGAAGATTTTACCCCCATTCCGACCAGGGGGTATTTTGCGATTCGGCACTGCGTGACTTTAACGGACAATTGCGCGGTCGTGCGACGCTGTACCTAAACGAATTTGGCATCCTTTTTTTCCCACAAACAGAGCTTTCTTTTGGTGGTATTTGATCACCTGTGCGATTTTTTGATCACGCGCTATAAACAAAAAAAGAGTGTCAATTTTGCAAAAATAGCAATATTTTTCACATTTTTTTTATATGAAATTCCCCCAAAAAAAAATTAAAAAATCAAAATTTTTTTACTTTTTCGGCCAATTTGTTTTATGCTACCTATGTTTGGTAAAAAAAATCGCAAAAAGCGTATTTTGATTGGTTTGCGCAGAAGTTATCGCGTTTACTAACAAAGGGAAAGATTTCTGTCATTTTTGTTGTTTTTTTTTTAACGTGTAATGGCGGCGATCTGCGATTTTTTTTTTTTTTGCGGTACTGCGACATTGGGGCGGACAGATCGGACCCTTGACTGACATTTTTGACACTTTTGGGGTTACCAGTGACATTTCTACAGTAATCAGTGCTATATATATGCACTGTTACTGTAAAAATACACTGGTAGTGAAGGGGTTAACTTTATTTGGGAGGGAGGGGCTGTGTGTATCCCTAGGGGCGTGCTTTCTACTGTGATTGGCTGGGGCTTGAGCTGTATGGACACTGATCAACGGATCTACATACTAGATCCGAGTGATCAGTATCCTAACAGCAAGGAGAATGACAGGTGGCTTGTTTACACAAGCTGCCTGACATTCTCCCTCTCCCCCGCCGATCGCCGAGTGACCGGCGGACATCGGGTCCGCCGGTCACACGCGCGGGGGGGGGTCCATGACCACGCAGGAGCGGGAGCGCGCCTCCGGGGGCACGCCCTCGCTCCCTAGACCCTCACAAGCTAGTGACGTAGCCCTACGTCACTTTGCCTGTGAGGGGCTGACCGCCGACGTAGATCGGCGTTAGGCAGTCGGCAAGTGGTTAAAAAAAAAACACCTGTAAGGCGAATGGTATATTGCATACTAGCACATTATGAAATACTTGCCTTAGAACGAATCCCTCCCACGGCACGCTGTCACCTCTTCCCCCGGTCTTTCTTCCGGCTGTGTGATAGGCTAGAGCCGCGATGACATCACTCTCACGCATGCACGGGGGAACCTCTCGGTTTTGGCATGGCGCTCTGATGTTTCGCCAAGGTATGCCAGGCCTTCAGAGTGCTTGCGCCAGCGACGTAAGCGGCTGCATGCAGGGTGAGCATCTCCTAAACCACGAGTCTCAAACTGGCAGCCTTCCAGCTGTTGCGGAACTACAAGTCCCATCATGCCACTGCCAATAGGAGTCATGCTTGTAACTGTCAGCCTTGCAATGCCTCATGCGAATTGTAGCTCCGCAACAGCTGGAGGGCCACCAGTTAGAGACCCCTGTCCTAAACTGTGCAGGTTTAAGAGATATTAATTTTACCTACAGGTGAGCCTTATTATAGACTTACCTGTAGGTAAAAAAGACCAAGCGGGGTTTACTTCGCTTTAAAGTGGAAAAAGTCAGAAACTGATGTCCTGCCAGATCACTTCAGGCTGGCCCCTCGTGCAGGTATAGCTATGTAATACATTAAAAATAAGAGCCTATAGTGTTTAAAATCCAGTAATACACTGTGTCACCCTGCTCTGCACATGCTCAGTTCTCTATTCTCAGCACTATGCCAAAAATCTGAGCCACTAGAGGCCGATCTGCTGACAGCGTAAGATTTACTGATGCTCAGGGGCTCTGGGCTTCAGCAAAATGGCAGCCTCTGGCAAGAAGAAAAAGGAACAATGCTGGAGGCAATTTACAGTATACACACATTTTGGTAGCATAACTATTAATGTATGTTCCTTGCTAAAGAACGCATTTTTCTTTTTTTTTTTTTTATCACGTTCCTAGGTGAAGTTTCCCCTTTAAAGTAGTGTTTGACCAATATTGTTTTTTTTATTGCCGAAAATCGATATTTTGGTCATCGTATATCGGTATTGGCTGATATTTTTGTTTTGTTTTTTTTTGACAGGTACTCTTGTGGAGGGATCTGGGGGTCTAAAAGACCCCAAACCTCTCCTCTCCACAATTCAAAACTGGCTGTTTTGAATGCTGTAATTTTTTTGAATCTGGCGCCGAGCACCCGGAAGTGACGTCATGACATCACTTCCAGGTGTTTACATGGTGACCCCGATCAGAGCCGAATGGGGCTTTGATCGGGTCTTCTCTTTGCCGGCCATGCAGGCTGGTTGTCCGGGTCTCCGGGTGGGACGGGAGACCCAGGCGAGCCGCGGAAGGTGGCGGGAGGGGGTGGGGGGGGGGAAATGTCCCCTCCCACTCCTTGTAATGACAGCCGAGCGGCTTCTCTATGGACGCCGGTACCAGGGTGATGCCTCTAGCTGCAGTGCAGGCATCACTCCAATACAAGCACTTTCCCCAAAAATATCGGTAACCTCCGGGGCCGATTCTGATATATTGGGGAAAGTGCAGATCGGCCCTCGATATATAGGCTTTGCCGATAACCGGTCGATCCCTACTTTTAAAGTAGATGTAAACCCAACCTGGATGGCATTTAATTTTCTCTATGCATTGCGTATTGTCAGCATTTGTTCTATAAAATCCTTGTTTCTACCTTTTTTGTTACATCTGTTTTGCTGATCTCCTGCATCCTCTTTACAGTAACTTCTTGTCTACATGCACTCCAGTGATGGCTGCATGGTGACAGTAGTGGACCACGGCTGTGTAGTGCGTGTGTGTTAAAGCAGCAACTGTGTGACGGGGTGCCGCACAGTGAGAAAACGGGGACAGAGTGTTGTCACCCCATACCAGAAAATGACTTAAACAGTGACCACCATGGCAGGATCACCGGGGATTATTTTCATGAATGCCGCAGATTTAAAAAGTATTTAAAATGCCTTTGTAAATTACACAAAATCCTGAACCCAGGACCCCAGCGAGTCTTCGCGGCACTTCTGACCACCAAGCAGTGTGCTGCCCCGCTGGCTGTCCATTGCTGTAGACATTCTATAATCGGCGTCTTTAGATTGCTCACAGCTGCTCCTGACGTGTTTTTATTCTAATCTTCACTGTCGTCCTTCTTATTATAAGATTGCACAATTCATAGTTGATGTATCCATAGCAATTAATAATGAGTTACGGGATAACGACTCGGAATGTTCTCTATAGACGACGCTGTGAGCGTCCCGACAACCGGCTGGAATCTGGATTTTATTTGGCTAAACGAGACAATTTCATAGCTGAAAGTGTATAATATAACTTATATCTGGAGAGCTGTGATGTCACTCTTGTAAAATACAGTATATGCTGTCTCTGTAGAGTGGTGATCACACTCCTTTAAATATATATTAGTAATGATGTCACTCTTGTATAATATAACCTATCTAGAGAGCGGTGATGTCACTCCTGTATAATATACTGTATATTATATCTGGAGAGCGGTGGTGTCACTCTTGTATAATAAAGCTTATATTTGAAGAGCAGTGATGTCACTGCTATATAATATATATTATATCTGGAGAGTGTTGATGTCTTTCTTGTATAATATAACATATCTGGAGAGCGGTAATGTCACACTTATATTTGAAAAGTAGTGATGTCACTCCTGTATATTAAATATGGAGAGCGGTGATGTTACTCCTGTAAAATCGATCTGATATCTGCAGAGCAGTGATGTCATTCCTGTAAATTATATCTGGAGAGCGGTGATGTCACTGCTGTATAATATATCTTGTATCTGGAGAGCAGTGATGTCACTCCTGTATAATATATATTATTTCTGGAGAGTGGTGATGTCACTCCTGTATAATATATCTGATATCTGGAGAGTGGTGATGTCACTCCTGTATAATATATCTGATATCTGGAGAGTGGTGATGTCACTCCTGTATAATATATCTTATTTCTGGAGAGTGGTGATGTCACTCCTGTATAATATATCTGATATCTGGAGAGTGGTGATGTCACTCCTGTATAATATATCTGATATCTGGAGAGTGGTGATGTCACTCCTGTATAATATATCTTATTTCTGGAGAACAGTGATGTCACTCCTGTATAATATATCTTATATCTGGAGAGCGGTGATGTCACTCCTGTATAATAGACCTGATATCTGGAGAGTGGTGATGTCACTCCTGTATAATATATCTTATATCTGGAGAGCGGTGATGTCACTCCTGTATAATATATCTTGTATCTGGAGAGCGGTGATGTCACTCCTGTATAATATAACTTACATCTGGAGTGTAGTGATGTCACTCCTGTATAATATATCTTATATCTGGGGAGCTGTGATGTCACTCCTGTATAATATATCTTATATCTGGAGAGTAGTGATGTCACTCCTGTATAATACATCTGGGGAGATACTTTAGAATGCGGTCAGGCTCTTTCAGCTGTGATTGATCCTCTGGCTGCGTTTTTCGTGGGAGCGGCTCCTGTGTGTCGGTCAGCGATCTGTGAGATCAGAGTCGGCTCTGTTTCCAGGCTCTCCTCTGTTTTCAGTTTGATGATACAGATTAGCGCTGGGAACTGATGGAGATTGGAGATTTCAGTCTGGGAGAAGATAACTTTTTTTATATGAAGGATTTTCTTCCAAGTTATCCCCAATAAAAAATATTTGAAACTGCCAACATACTGAAGGTCAAGCTGCTGTCTGAGAGAATAAAATGGTCAGCGATGTAAATTCAATTATTTTATTATTCATCTTATTTTCTTGGACAGGCTGTTAAACTCGTTGTGGCAAATGCTTACTTAAGGCTCATACACACTATAAGAAAATCAGGCAAACGTTTTTATCTAAAGATTTTTCGTACGATTTTCGTATAGTGTGTACTCAACGTTTGACTGCCAATTCCAAATTTTCGTACAAAAATTCTCAAAAGGACAAACTCCAAAATTTTTCTCGTACAGAAAAATACCAATGATTTTTGTTTATTGTGTACCGTTTTTGTAGGATTTTGTACAAGAATAGTTAGAAAAAAGAGACTGTGTGCATGATCAGAAACAATAAACAACAAAAAAAAAGAGCCTTTGTCGTACGAGAGTTTTCATCTGAAGTTTCGTTAAATCAGTTCAGATTTGCTGTGAAACAACAAGAAAAATCGGACGATCGTTCACCCGAATTTTTTATAGTGTGTATGTACTCCACTATACAAGACACAATGGGGTTGATTTACTTAAAACTGGAGAGTGCAAAATCTGGTGAAGCTCTGCATAGAAACCAATCGGCTTCCAGGTTTTTTTTTTTTTTTTTTTGTCAAAGCTTAATTGAACAAGCTGAAGATAGAAATTAATCGACTACTATGCAGAGCTTCACCAGATTTTGCAATCTCCAGTTATAAGAAATAAACCCTAGTTGGATACTTCATGATACTGTAGAAAGGATGAGCCGATGTGTGTTAAAGTGATTGTAAGAGCCGGTTCACATACAGGCGACCCGACTTGCCGGGGCGACCTGTGAAGTCGCGGTGCACAGCGCGCACCGCGACCTCGGAGCGACATGCACGGACTTCATATCATTGAAGTCAATGCAGGTCGCTCCAGGTCGCCCCAAAGTAGTACAGGACCCTTTTTCTAAGTCGGAGCGACTTGTGTCACTCCTATTAGAACCGGTCCTGTGCTAATCTATGGCAGGCGACCCACGGCGACTTGTCAGGCGACCAAGTCGCCTGACAAGTCGCCCCAGTGTGAACCGGCTCTAAAGGTTTATTATTTATTTATAATTATTTTTTTATTTATTTTTAAAATAACAAACATGTTATACTTAGACCCCGTCCACACTGGGGCTACGCTACTTGCTGGGGTGACCTCGGTGCGGCCGGCACGGACTTCATATCATTGAAGTCAATGCAGGTCGCTCCAGGTCGCCCCAAAGAAGCTCCGGACCCTTTTTCTAAGTCAGAGCGACTTGTGTCGCTCCTATTAGAACGGGTCCACAGCTTCTCTATGGCAGGCGACCAGGTCGCCTGACAGGTCGCCCCAGTGTGAACGGGGTCTTACCTGCTCTGTGTAAGGGTTTTGCATAGAACAGCCCCGATCTTCCTCTTCTGGGGTGCCCTGACGTCGCTTCTGTCTCCTCCTCTTCTTCATCAGATGCCCCCGCGGAGAGCCGCTTTCCATGGGGGCACCCGTGCGGGCGCACTCCTGAGTCCTGCTGCTGCGTCCATTGACACAGACAGTAGCACTCGGCCCCGCCCCCTGATCTTGTGTCACTGGATTTGTTTGACAGCAGTGGGAGCCAATAGCTCCTGCTGCTATCAATCTATACAAAGATGGCTGAGACAGCGGCTGGAGCTGCTGGGTTCAAGTAAGAATGATGGGGGGTCTGGGGGGGCAGCTGCAACCAAGAACGTTTTTTTATCTTGATGCATAGAATGCATTAAGGCGAAAAACCTTGAGACTTTACACCTCCTATAATGCTTTTGCGTTTTCATCTAGTGTCCCTCCCCCTATTAGATGCTAAAGTATCATATATGTCCCTCCCCCTACTAGATGCTAAAGTATCATATGTGTATGTATATGTGTATGTATATGTATATGTATATGTATATGTATCTCACTAAAGTGAGTACACCCCTCACATTTTTGCAAATATTTTATTATATCTTTTCATGTGACAACACTGAAGAAATGACACTTTGCTACAATGTAAAGTACAGGCATACCCCGTTTTAAGTACACTCGCGAGTGCGGACACAGCCTGGTCAGCTTGGCATGGCATTACTCCCAGTTTTTAACATTGGCGTCTATGGGAAATCTTGGTCAGCTTGACATGGTACTACTCCCAAACCATAAGTGACAGGGATACCAAACTTAGGGAGCAATGTGAGGGGACCCAGGACTACAACATATCCTATTTGTAGCCAGCTTGCCTAGGAAATGAAAAAAGGTATTGCTTCACTTTAAGTACATTTTCGTTTTACATACATGCTTTGGTCCCATTGTGTACTTAAAAGCAGGGTATGCCTGTAGTGAGTGTACAGCTTGTATAACAGTGTAAATTTGCTGTCCCCTCAAAATAACTCAGCACGCAGCCATTAATGTCTAAACCACTGGCAACAAAAGTGAGTACGTCCCTAAGTGAAAATGTCCAAATTGAGCCCAAAGTGTCACCATATCCCATGATCCAGCGGTGTGCTCACCCCGAGTCGGTTTTACCTGCAGTCTTCATTCTGCGCCATCGGCATCGCAACCATGGGCCCCTGGTTGTAACCGCTTTCAGCTTCACAGCCGGGTGCCCACTGCGCATGCTCGAGCAACACTTTGCATTGTGAATGGTGGATGCTGTGTTCTGGGACCGGCCCCTTTCACACATTTCATCAGATCAGTCACGTCAAAATGGATGAAGTATTCAAAGGAGAAGTTCATATGCTGATAGGAGAAGAGAACAGAGTGACCGAGAGATGAGCTTATTATTAAGTCTGCTGCTTCTCTTTTCACTGTCCAGTCACCGTCCTGTGAATCTTGCTGAACTGCAGTGTTCATCTTAATCGTTGGTCAGGTGACCCGTACATAGATGAGCCCTTGCGCCATGTGACTGACGGCCAGAGCCACCATGTAAACGTCTCTACCTCTCCGCTGTATCTTCCTTCTTCCTCGATGTTGAAGATCCGTGTGTCTGATAAGTGGCGGCGATGCGCTCTCCACCTGACAATCTCGTAGTTTCACCTGCATGCATTGCCGCGCCCCCGATGTCACGGAGTGTAACAGGCGCTGTGCGATATGTACGGGCTCTGCGTTCTCAGCCATCATAAAATCAGAATTCCCCTGTGAGAAGAGTGACAGTGACCTCACCCGGGACTTTCTCTGTCGTCTTCTCTGTGTGTGAGAGTTTTAGTACATGGTATGCTGGCGGTGTAAGTGAAGGCGCTCTCAGGGGAGTGACGTGCCGGCAGAAGGTTTACGAATCCTCAAGACTAGAGGGGTGCAAATGTCCACACTGTGCGGTAAGTGTGAAGTCCTCCTGCAGCCTGCTATTGGTCAGTGAGGCTGTTGGACCATTAGGAAGCTGTATATGGGCAGTGCTAGACTTTGCCTCCAGTCTAGATTTGCATATTTGGTACCCAGCTTAGGCTGGCCATACATTATACAATTTTCTTAATCAATTTATTTTAGATTTACCTTCAACTATGTAGTACCAGGGCCTGCCTGATTGCATACAAGTTTAAAGTGTTTAGGTGTGACCTCATATTGCGTGGTTTTGGGAAATCTAATACTGGCCATACACTAGCCGAAAGATCGTTCGGAAATCTGTCATTTGGTCCGATCGTTCATTTTTCGTCCAGTTAATGGGCAGAAATAGAAAATTGTTTTTAACTTTTCAGAGTCGAAAAATCGAAGGAACAGTCTTGAAAATCCACCGACCGAACGATAAACGAATGATAAATTGAAAGGTTAATGTGTTTCTCGGCCGACCTGTTTGCACTAGGCAAATGTAACAAATTAAACGATTCATTTATGTCCATTGAATGATTTATCGTTCGAAATTCGGTCATTACATGATGGCACGATCGTCTGCTCTCAGGGCTGATTTTTCATTTTTCGAAAATGAGTTCGCCTGATATTTCGGCTAGTGTATGGCCAGCTTAAGGGTCCTTTCACACGGACTTTCCACCTGGAGGACTCTATTTTGCTCAGCGGGGATCGATCCACTGATCCCCGCTGAGCAGGTGGGTGAGAGCTCCGTCTCCGCTTACTTTGCAGAGACAGACCTGTCAGATCCCCGCTCTCCTCTATGGGAGATCAGATGAAAACAGACCGCCTGTCCGTGTTCATCAGATCCTATCCGATCCTCCAGGTGGATGAAAAATAGGGATTCCATCCATCTGGATTTCACAGACAGGATCGGATCGGAGAGCAGCGGGTGTCAGCGGACATATTACCTCTGACATCTGCTGCTCCATAGGGGTACATGGAGCGTCCGATCAGGTCCGTCTAAAA
Organism: Pelophylax lessonae; assembly: GCF_965119305.1. Taxonomy (NCBI): domain Eukaryota; kingdom Metazoa; phylum Chordata; class Amphibia; order Anura; family Ranidae; genus Pelophylax; species Pelophylax lessonae. Next base: position 207,587,824 of record NC_138777.1, on the reverse strand, counting down.
AAACTGACAGGCGGATCTGATTGGAAAGCCCGTGTAAAAGGGGGTCGCCTGGTCGCCTTTGTGTGCTAGCATGGGGGGACAGGGGCACTTTTTACATTTTTTTTTTTTTTTATTTATTTTTTAATTAATTTTTTATTTTTTTATTTTACACAGTTGCTTTAAATTATTATCATTATTTTTTGGATCACTTTCATTGCGGTCACAAGGAATGGAGACATCTCTGTGACAGTAATAGGCAGCGACAGGTATTCTTTATGGAGGGACCTGGGGTCTATAAGACCCCAAACCCCTCCTCTGCACTTGAAAGCTTTCAAAACGCCAAGATCTAAGTTTTTGAATACTTTCGGTTTTCAAAAACGGGCGCCATTGACATCCAGGTAAACCTGAAGTCATGTCATGGCTTCTGGGTTACCATGGCGGAGACTCGATCAAAGCTGATTCAGGCTTTGTATAGGTCTCCAACTAACCAGCGGATGTGCCGGCTAGTAGCCCGGGTCTCCAGGTGGGTCGGGAGAGCCCGAGAGCCTTGGGAGGGGGTGGGGGTGGGGGGCTGGGGGTCGGATGTAATTCAGGTGTCCTCCCCCCGCTGCTTGCAATAGCGATCTAATACCTAGTTAGCTGCTCTGATTGCAATTGCAGGAGAGACGTAAAACGGAACTGGAGGCATCATACCGGTACAACCACTTGAAGTGAAATGACGTGCCAGGTATGGGATTTGACAGCAAGTGGTTAAGCTGGTCATACATGTTTCAGTTTTTTTTTTTTTTTTTTTTTTTAGCCAGCGGACTGAAGGGAAAAAAAAAAACTGTACCGATTTCCCCATCCACACAATCAATGTTCCCACTGAGCTATTGTACTGTGAAGGTGGGGAGACTCCTCCGCTATCAGAATACACTGATCATCGCTGCAGCCTGCTGCCCGCTGCACTGATTGACAGGGCCGCTAATAGGGGGGGAACCACTTTTCCTCCTGTAGGGGGCCCGGGCACACAGGGGGCCCGGACAGCAGGAGGATCAGTGGAGCAGAGAAGGAACAATGCTCTCTGTGTGTCTCACCCAGCAACTAAAATCCGGTTTCTCCCCCTTTCCCTCCCGTCAACTTTCAGTTGCTTAGTGAGAGGTGCACATGATGGGATTTGGGGGGCAGCTGGGGTATCTTGTGCCCACCCAGATTTCAGTTCTGCCCCCCTGGCTGGATGGCTGCCGCTGAGCTCCTTCCCCTGCCTGCTCTCATAGCCAGGACAAGGAGATGGCAGAGAGGAAAGAGTCGGGAGGAGGTGCGCTGTGTTGTGCTCTCCCCTCCTATCAGAAGAACGTTCCTCTATACAACACGAGACCGGATCACTCTGTACTCACACCGCCCCCTATCCACATTTCCTGCTGCCTGGAGGGGAGCAGCCCTTAGAGGAGAAAGGGGGTGGTGTGAGTGTACAATGCAATCTACAGTATGAGCAATCTGGTCTCATGTGCTGTATAGACCAGCTGATGGGAGGGGAGAGCACAACACAGCGCACCTCCTCCTGGCATTAAGTGGCTTCCCCCTGTAAGTTGAGGGAAGGGGATGGTCGGCGGCTATCTGTTTTGGGAAACGTAATAGGAATTTGGGGAGGGGGGGATATGTGCTAGAAGAAAGAATGGGGGGGGGTTGAACCAGGAGAGGGGATGTTTGTGACAGGAAGGGGTGGGGAAATTTTGGCTAATACGAGGGATTGGGGGTAATTTATGCTGGCAGGGGGGATTTGGGGGATAAGATTTGTGCTAGGATAGAAGGTTTGAGAAAATTGTGCCTCATCGTTGATGTCATTGGCAGGAATTGTGCCCCTATCCTTGGTGTCAGTGGGAGGAATTGTGCCCTATTGTTTGTTTTAATGGGAGGAATTGTGCCCCATCGTTGGTGTCAGTGGGAGGAATTGTGCCCCATCGTTGGTGTCAGTGGGAGGAATTGTGCCCCATCGTTGGTGTCAGTGGGAGGAATTGTGCCCCATCGTTGGTGTCAGTGGGAGGAATTGTTACCCATCGTTGGTGTCAGTGGGAGGAATTGTGCCCCATCGTTGGTGTCAATGAGAGCCCGCACCCTTCTATTGCTGTGATCTACCAGAGCACCTTGAGTGGCGCTATTAGTGGTATACGTAATGTTTATTCCAACTAAAGCCTTTGGCTGTTTTTTTTTTTGCGCGCGTTTTTCATGCTTTAACGCATGTTGCGCCTAGGGTTGTCCATAAACCTAAATGGGTTTCCCTGCGTGCGACAAACGCTACAGAACTTTTTCAGACTTGGAGTGCCAGCAAGCAGCAAAAGTGCCAAAATGCCTCTCTTACCTACGCTTGGGGTGCCATTAACAGGTAAAGACACCGCAAGCAGCACCTGCGATCAGGGCCGTCTTTAACACAGGGCAAAAGGGGCAGCCGCCCCGGGCCCAGTCATTGTTTTGGGGCCCAAAGCAGCTCCCCCTTGAGCCCACACTGGCCACAAATAGTTTGATAAGTGGATTTTGGAGGGCCCAAAAAAATGTTTGCCCAGGGTCCAATCAATATTAAAGATTGCCCTGCCTGCGATATCCGCACTTTTTTGTCACGCATTTAAGAAAAGCACATGATTAAAGCCTAAAGGGTCCTGCGCAATTTTAGGTGCGTCAGGGTGGGTTAAATTTGAATTGGCCCCCCATAACGCACCCACTTTAACGCATCAGACGGTTCCTGGCAGTCCAGGTCACACTGGAGTCCCTACCAAGTGGAGCAGAAGAGGAAACATGGCGGGCGTGTGAGCGAGCGGGGAGTCGGCGGGCCTGTTTTTCCTCTCTGCTCAGCCTCTCTACTAGATGGAAATGGCAGATAACAGCCGTGGGCTGATCTGCTCCCTGATAGCGATCTTCCAGGCTGATAAAGGCCCCTTATCTGCAGCCAGCAGACGAGGATTCAGCTTATAATAACAAACACTGAATAAAGGCAAAGACACCGGGGCTCCATTCTGCTGGGTCACTGCCTGGCCATGATTGATGCCAGCCTGTCTGCAGGGTGGGGGATGGGGGGCTGTATGTGCATGGCAAAGGGGGGGGGGGTGGCTGCCAGGCCACCTACCCATCCCCTGTTATCAGTCACATCCTTTAATGAAACCGTGGCGCGGCGCCTTTTAATCAGTGCGACTTCTTTTTTCTATTGTGCGCAGTCGCTGCATCGTTGGTCACATTAAAGGAACGCTCCTGATTTTGGAGATCAGATTCATAATTAACACGAGCGCAGATCTATGAAATCTGAAATAGAATAAAATCATCAATCGATGGAGTGTGTGTGTGTGTGTGTGTATATATATATATATATATATATATATATATATATATATGTATGTATGTATGTATGTATGTATGTGTGTGTGTGTGTGTGTGTATATATATATATATATATATATATATATATATATATATATATATATATATGTATGTGTGTGTATATATATATATATATATATATATAATCTCTTCTAGATTGTAAGCTCTAAGGAGCAGGGCCCTCTAAATCCTCCTGTATTGAATTGTATTGTAACTGTATTGTCTTCCCTCATATTGTAAAGCGCTGCGCAAACTGTTGGCGCTATAGAAATCCTGTGTAATAAAATATGTGTGTGTATATAGATAGATAGTCTTATCTATATTATACACTATGTTGTCAAAAGTATTGGGACGCCTGCCTTTACACGCACAAGAACTTTAGTGGCTTCCCAGTGTAAAGCTGGATACACACTATACAACTTTTTGTTGTAAAGCCCCGTACACACGATCAGATTATCGAACGATCTTGCGTCCGATTTTTGTGGCATGCTAGTCTCATATGGAAAGTGAAGAGGTTACTTTTCATACGAAAATTCCCGTACAACAGAATTCTACTCTAGAAGTGATGTCATGTGTTGGATTGTTTTGTATGTGTTCTTTAGTTTCTGAGCATGCCTAGTCTTGCTCTTACGATTTTTTTTTTTGGACGAAAACTGTACTAATTAAACGAAAATCGAACATTGTGTTGACGTACCATAAATATTTTATAGCCTGCACATCCAGTTTTTGTCATCCGAAAATTCGTAATCGGCTGTCGAAAGCACCATACTAACAATCCGAAAATCAGCAGATCGTTCGTTGGACGAAATTTTACTTCGATTTTTGTATCGTGTGTACGGACCTTTTAGATTTACCTTTTAACTATGTAGTGCAATGTCCTGCCTGATTGCATACAAATTGAAAGTGTTTAGATTTGACCTCCTATTATTATATGGTTTTGGTAAATCTAAAGGAAACAATCTAAAGACAGTTGTATAGTGTGTGTGGCCCAATTAGTCCGTAGGGTTCAGTATTGAGTTGGCCCACCCTTTGCAGCTATAAAAGCTTTAACTCTTCTGGGAAGGCTGTCCACAAGGTTTAGGAGCGTGTCTATGGGAATGTTTGACCATTCTTCCAGAAGAGCATTTGTGAGGTCAGGTGCTGATGTTGGAGAGAAGGCCTGGCTCACAGTCTCCACTCTAATTCATCCCAAAGGTCAGGCTGAGGTCAGGACTCTGTGCAGGTCAGTCAAGTTCCTCCACCCCAAACTCACTCATCCATGTCTTTATGGACCTTGCTTTGTGCACTGGTGCGCAGTCATGTTGGAACAGGAAGGGGCCATCCCCAAACTCTTCCCACAAAGTTGAAAATTGTCCAAAATGTCTTGGTATGCTGACGTCTTAAAAGTTCCCTTCACTGGAACTAAGGGGCCAAACCCAACCCCTGAAAAACAACCCCACACTATAATCCCCCCTCCACCAAATGATTTGGACCAGTGCACAAAGCAAGGTCCAAAAAGACTTGGATGAGTGAATTTGGGGCGGAGGAATTTGACTGGCCTGCACAGAGTTCTAACCTCAACCCTATAGAAAACCTTTGGGATGAATTGGAGTGGAGACTGCGAGCCAAGCTTTCTGATCCAACATCAGTGCGTGATCTTACAAATGCGCTTCTGGAAGAATGGTCAAACATTCCCATAGACACACTCCTAAACCTTGTGGACAGCCTTCCCAGAAGAGTTGAAGCTGTTATATCTGCAAAGGGAGGGCAAACTCAATATTGAACCCTACGGACTAAGACTGGGATGCCATTAAAGTTCATCTGTGTGTAAAGGCAGGCGTCCCAATACTTTTGACAATATAGTGTATGTGAATGTCACATTAAATGTGACCTTTTTTCTACCTTTGCTGTTTCATATTTCAATTAGATTTTTGGGAAAGATTTGTAAAAATGCTCCCTCTAATGGTCAGCGGTATTTCAGGAGGTCGCATTCCCTGTCGGAATAGAAATTTTTAAGTTTTCTCTTGCCCAGACGGCGAAAAGCAATATGACTTTGAGCGTCACTACGGGCCAATGAAAGGGGGGGAGGGTAATACTAGAAAATTTGGGTCTCTTCATCTGCCGTGTGTGTCGGGGGTCCTTTGAACCACAAATCACAAATCAAATTACCGGTCAGTCTTCCCCGATGTTCCCAAATTATCACCCAGCCAAAAATCCTGCCAGAAAGTGTTTTTGGATGGGAGCCCGGTGAATTCAGATGACATTTGCAGACGCTCCGCGTCGTACCTTCTTGGAGTTCCCATTCGCTGCTGGGGTGTCAGTGAGCCGGAGAGCCAGCCGTCCTTCTGTCCCTCTGTCTGACTGTCTGTAGTTTATTTTTTTGTATGAATTTATTTTTAGTCTTCAACCTTGAAAATATTAGAGGAACACGCGTCGGCTCGCTGAGATTTATTTAATGAGCGCCCAATCGGGTCGATTCTACAACTGGGACCATTATACATCGCTATAAATATCTGTCCTTGATCTCCAGTCAGTGACTTTGCCTAGTCTGAGTAGATGTAATCAGTCTGCTGCAGGCAGAA